>NW_027117685.1:0-117962 GCF_038497685.1 Kockiozyma suomiensis
TATAAACAATTTCAAAGAGGATATGAGAAAAAGATTTCAAATGACAGATATGGGAGAAACTGGTTATTTCCTAAGAGTGGAAATAGAGAGAAACAAATCTGGAAATGATGTCAGAAGAAGTTATATTAAAACATTGTAGAATAGTAAAAGGTAGTCATAGGATTCATATTTGTCTACATAATTGATCCTCTGGATCCCCAGTGTCTAGTAACAATAACAGCTAAAACAGCATTGAGAATTGTAACAGAAGCCTCAATAAGTGATCTCACCAATATGGATAATGACTCTGATTCTTCCTCTGACCAGCAGCATTTGTGAGATACTCCCAAAGCTTCAACAGATGAGCTTGAAGGGAAAATTGCTGTCTTATAGCAGCAGAGAACCGAGCTTACAGTTGCAGATGCTGTCAGCAGTACACCCGGTGACAACATACCTGACTATAAAGTTCCAGGAAAATCAAACCAAGGCTAGTTGAAGCACACTTGCAGTAAGAAACTCTGACAAGAAGAAGAGATTTTTTTTCAAGGGTGAAAAGGGCCACTACAGGAAAGACTGCCCAAAATTGAAGTCGAAAAAGAAAAAGGATAGCAGCAACTATTTTCAGTTCCAGGCTGCCATAGTACATATATGTGTGGTGGTCAGGGTCAGCAGCAAGGCAAGAAGGCAGAGGCGGTGCGGCCAATAGCTCTAGAGACATGCTTGAGGAGGGAGAATGGTTCATTGTCATGAGAGGTACCAGGCATATGACATCTAACAGAGTAGTATGTCTCCAGCATTATCAACCCCAACCTTTGGTGCTAGAGGTTGCTTATGGGCAATACATGAGAGCTGCGGGCCAAGACAATACAGAAGCCAAGGCTTTTGACAAAGAAAAGACCTACAGTATGGTTTTCAAATATTTGGGTCAACAACAGGAATGCTGCATAAGGATACATGAGTGTGGACAGTCAGTACAGGCCTGAGAATTCAAATTAGGATATAGATAATAGACTCCAACCATTTCAAGTTTTGGAATGCCACATAAAGCATTCTTTTTTGCTGAAGTGCTTAGTTAGCATGATTTAGGTGCTCTACTGAATCAACTCAAGCTAAGCTAAATTGGCAATTTAGTATTAGTGCCAGTATATGGGTGCTATCTTGTACTATCTAATTGGTATTATAGAGATGATATTGGCAACTGATATGACATATTTGGCTGTGCTGTCGCTAACAAGCAATATACTCTTCTAATTGGGTTGAGCACTTATAGAAGATATAATTATCCACCAAGAATAATATAAGAAGTATTGGATGTTGGAAATGGTGTTCCACTGTTAGGAAGAAGCTCTGGAAGAAGCTTAGGAAGAGGCTCAGGAAAAGAAGCTAACAAGGATACCTAAAAATAGGCCACTAAAGAGGCTCTTATATTGTACATATATTGAGCATTCATGTCTTGTATTTATTAGAACTGATATTAGCAACCTTGACACAAAACCCCAAATAAGTGATCTCATCAGTATGGATAACAATTCGATCAACTTTGCTATGTCTGATTATTCCACTGACAAGCGGTGAAAACTATATAAATAATGCTCAGTTGAGAGGGTAACCACAGGATATTGCCATAATAAAAGAAGCAGATCAATCCAGGGAGTATTATAAAATGTTGAGAACAAATGTTTATTATAACAAGCCGAAAGCTGAAGAATTTCAGATGATGATGATGCTGTTGTAGCATTAATTGAAGAATTGGTTGAAGAATTCTATGACAATGACATGCAAGAAAGAATCGATTGTCTTATGATGATGATACAAGAGGCAGCTTTAGACTCCGATGATGGTATATTCTCGAGCCTGAATGTGCTAAATAATGCCCGGTTTGTTAGAGGATCGGTGGAGAATGTTTTATAAGTTATGGAAAATTGTGGAAAATGCCACTGCAGAAAGGATAGGCTGCTTGAGGGAGCTTCACAAAAAGCCGAACAATTTAGATGTCTTCCAGGAAGTAGAAGTTTATTTAATGTATCATGTTAGAGAGATGTCAGAGTGTCTGTAATTGCCTTATTGTTGCAACTGTACAGAAAAATTGAGTTAACATTAACATCATCATAAAGCCTTGCTATTATGCTATGTTTTCTTTTGTTTTCACTTTGTTTCACTTTGTTTTCACTTTGCTTTGATTGTTTGATTGTTTTATATTATTTGAGCCGCAAAAAAAGTCAAAAGGCCATACGAGAAAGTAGAGGGTATGTCTTGTGATATCCTTCAAGTTTTCATATGAAGTGTATGTGTATAAGTGCACAGGCTGCTACATTTATGATTCTCAACTAGATGTCCTATTACTCATCTCATTTGGGGCCGAAAGCAGATTACAAGCGGCAATATCTCGTAAGTAGCCATCTATTGATAACCTAAATAATGCAGAAATCATTGGTCGATCCTGTAAACGAAGTAGTAGCCCCGCTGCATTTGACTAGCGCCCAGAATAATAATTTACACAACTTGGCAAGTTTAAAAACAGATCGGAAAATATCATTTTTCAAGAACCATGTGCGGTTGATATAAGAACATTGCGCGTCGCTCGCTAAGAAATGCTGCGCTAATATAGGCACGGGGGTATCCCCGCCGATGTTCAACTCGCTGGCTAGAAAACAAACAAACGAGAAAACTCAATCGCCATCAGCTGCAAAGCTATCATGCTATTCTGACAGTTTGATGAGATTGTGCACAGCGCTCCATTTTTAATCTATGAGCCGAAGAAGTAGGATAGAACTCGACTGGATTAAATCATCTCAAACAGACGCAGACGTAGCAGTCAGGCGAGTCAAATGTCAAGAATCCGTCTCGTTCCTGTATAATCAATTATTGTTGCTGTGATTGCGTTGTCTTTGACGCTGTGATATTCCCTCATGTTCACGTCGTTGACTATGGCTGGACTCGCTACCAGCAAGCGTGCTGGTGCGATGTGACTGTTTGTGGTGGTGGTTGTGGTGATGGTGGTGATGATGATGAGGGCGATGGTGAACATGTCTATGACGATGAGAACCGGCAATATTGTCGCGACTGCTGAAAAGCGAGTCTTTGTTGGGATCCAATTTACTTTGACGTTTAGCAATCTTTGACTCGCTTGCATCAGAAAATTGATTGATGTTATCATTTACATCCGGAGGCTGCAAGACATTTACCTTTTCAAACTGTACTACTGAAGCTTCCCGAATCTCATCATGTTCAACTTCATCTTTTAAGCCATTCAAAACATCATCTATGTTCCATATTTTTTTTCCCAAATTTGAAGCATATTCTTTGGATCGCGAACCATTGCAAGTTTTTCTTAAATTTTCAAGGTGGCGAACAGGATCGAGAGTGACGGTTCTATCGCCGGAGAATACAAGCTGATAGTTAATATGGCGAAGAAGTGGATCATCAAATCCAGCCTTCCCAGACTTCATGTTCAAGAGTGATGTAACATGGGTCGAAAGAGCTGGCGCATCCGTAGAACTTTTAGCAGAAGTTAGCTGAGGATCAGGAACACCGATGGTATAAGGATCCGGAATTTGGGTCGGTATCGAAACGTCGCGAATCAGAATTCGAGTTAGGTCTGTTGGATTCGGCAAATCTGCAGACGCAGGTTGTTGCGCCGATAATTGCATGATGCAATATACATTATGTGTCGTCATCAGTGGTAGTGCTGGCCTAGTTTTCAGAGCTCGTAAATTTTCAAACTCTAATATGATACATAAAAGTGCGCTCTAGCATGTAACCTCTTTTTATAAAATTGGCCATATACGCTAGAAACAATAGTATTCTTTTTTCTTTTAGTGTTTCGTTCATTTGACTGAAAATATCTTACTGCTTATTTCCACTTTACGAATTTAAGCCGGGAGTAGTACTAATCAGAAGCCGCTGTGCCCTGGTTAAAACGAATTGCTGCACATTTTCTGGATCGATTCTCCATTGAACAAAGCATAAGAGATTCTGATCAATTTTAAATTAGACAAACTATTGACTAGATTCTTGTATTAAATAGATGGTTCTGGATTCCAACGCTCTAGATCTGTAGATAAGTGTTAAGTCACCGAACAGCTCTTCCCCGCACAAGTGCCGTACTTGAGGTCTCAATGAGTAGTCCTATTATGACGCTGAAATTAGTATCATAAATGTTCGTCGTAAGATAGAAGGCAAAAATTCTGTACCTAGCGCAAGCAAGGCACTGCCATCAAGTGCCCGCATACATGCTCCGCCATCAGTAACATGTTCTGCTCTCTTAGACCAGTATGAATGGAGAGCAGTAAGCAACTCCTATCAAAAAAATTAGAATATTTTATTCGGTTCGCATTAAATCAGCTCTTACGCTAGATGGCAGCAATTGCTCGGCCGCTTTGCTATATTCTTCTGACAACGTGTAGTGTAATCCACTGACTCGAGACGCAAGCACTTCGTCTGCCGATGCGTGCGAGCTGCTCACTGCATCATACACAGTAGTATGTCTTACACGCTGAATAGATGAACCACTACCAATACGGCTGTACGAGGCGTAGGAGTGATCTTTGGATTCGGGCGCTTCATCGGTAAAGTCGCTATTATCATCGTACATATTGCTTCTTGCGCTATCAGTACTTTTGTAATCTATTTCTCCTGCCCCCTCTAGGGACGCCCAATTTAATCTTTCATTATCAGCACGGCGTCGTTTGGTGCGCCTGATATTTGACGCTGACGAGCAATCCAAATCGGCATCAAAATCTCCATCTAAACTCGTTTGGTTATGGATCTGCGCTGGCTGTGCCATTGAGTTGTGCCGTATGTTGTGGTTTTCTCACGTAGCAATTATCTGAAAAAGGAAAGAGACTTTTCATTACTTAAATGCCGGATACAGATAGTCAAATATTTTTCCGCATTATCTACTTTTGCTAGAATTTGAAAACCCTATATTTGTGAACGCTGCTAGAGCTGTCACTGTCATTTCCCAATATTACACATCTCAGATGGTGGAGTAGGGTAATAAGTGAAAAGACGCGGCATAGTTCTTGTCTTGTTTATTAATTGCCAGCATGCAAACCGTTGTATTAGTTTTACAGCATCATAAGTTCAAGACAGTTTTCATCGTTTCGATGTGTTTCTGTCGAATTTAGCACTAGATTGAGTGTTCATCTGATACTCATAAAATGATATTCATAATAGCTCACAGCAAAAAAATCACTGTGCTACTGCAAAAACAATTTCTTAAAGCTGCATAAACCCGAAAATATTGTGAAAATCCACGTATCTGCGACCACAATCACTCAAGTACTTACTCACGACTGAGCGTACCACTTCAAATGATTTTCGATTATGTTCAGCAAGTGCATCTACCTCCATGTCTCCTTTGCCCTTGACCTTGTCTACGTCGAATACGAAATCAATGTAACGCAGCTGCAAATACAGCTCTTTGTCTGAATACTCATAAGCCATCACACCCCTGCAAGATCGTGCACAGCCATCCTTACCAATACATCTCTTTCCATAAACACTAATTTGCCGGGTTCGATTGCCACAGGAGCCGTCATTACATTTGACCCATCCTTCGTAATATCTCGTTATCTCAGTCCGTAACAGTCTTTCTACTGACGAGATAATTGAAAATAACGGAATATCCTTATGACAGCTAGTACAAATAAGTCCATTAGGAACGCACACATCTTTGGATTTGAGAATTCCATCGAAGATTGTAGCATTCTGGCAGTGTGGACACAGCAATGTCAGTCTGTTGGCATCCGCATATCGCTCTTCATCACTAATAGAGCTTTCCAGGAGCTGCCAATTTTCGTAAATATTGTTGGCTTGTTGAGCACTAGACGACATCACATATTTTCTAGTGTCCAATCCAAGGCAGCTGGCGAGATGCATAGCATCAGTTCCGCTGATGGCACCGCACAATCGCTCAACGGGAGGCAGAATTTGCTTTGCTAGATAAAATTCGGCATCTGGCACCTTTTTCTCAAAATTGTCGTTGCTCTCGCTACCACCTTGCTTACGCTTGTCTATAAAATCTTGAAAAGGATATGCCCGATTAGCTGGCTGCCCGTCACCCGATGCAATGATATAAGCCATTACATCGTTTGCTGATACCTTTTCGCCGCGAGCTCTGCGCTTAAGAGCCACTTGTACTGCCGGCATCAAATTTCCACCTGGATAATGCTCCGGATCTTTGCCAAGTTTCGTATGTATGATGAATTTTGGCGCTGCAATGTCTCCGTTGCGTACCTTTTCACCTAGATCCCGAAGGTACTCATGAATATTCTCTACTACAGTTTCCGTTCCAGCCCCAGAAAGTATCTCATTCAAAACCTTGGTAGATGCTTCCTTTGACAATGCACAAAATTCACGACGTCTCAAATCCAGTCCTTTGACCTCCATCTTTGTCTCAATTTTGCCATTAGTTTCAATGCAGTTAAGAGCGGCATATTTCTTCTTGGCGTGCATAAGTAGTCTCTGAAATACATTATCAATATCGATTTCAAGCAATCGATATCTTTCATTTACCGCCCTCTTGAACTCCTGGCCAATCCGCAAAGCATCAGCATATGCCTCAGAGCCCGTATTAATCATAACTGAATCAGTGTCGCCGTAAATTACTTTGAGATCCATCGACTCGGCAAGATCCTTTGTGTTTGTAAGAATCTGACGTCCTTTGTATGTCGTCAACATTGCCAGCGGGCGAGCATAGAAGCGAGATTTGTCATATCCAAGACAGCCATACATAGAATTTGCAGTCAGTTTGAGCGCTTGCTGCTTGATGTCCCACTATACTTTGGTTAGCATTCATTATATCCCATTGTTCACATCTAGGCATACCTGAGCCTTTTGCACGGCGGTTGCTTTGGGATCTTTCATTAGACTTTTCACTTGTCGTCGTCGATTGACTAATGTGGCAATAAGTCGAGGGAGAACGCCTTGAGGTACATCAGAAGAAGGCGGATCAGGAACCTTGTCATCATTGTCATTCTAAAAAGCCCAATTTAGCGTCGGCAATAGCTATATTCACTAGAGTTTATAAGAATGACTTACACACTGAGACCGATCGACTGTAGTAAAGCAGATATTATACTCTTGAATGATACTCGGATACAAGCTGTTGAAGTCCATTACCAAAACATACTTGTCGTACAGTCCTTTTTCCGGTTCAAAGACAAGACCGCCTTTATACTTGTCCTTTTTCTTGTTGGCTTCGACAACGATCTCATCATGGAAATGCTCTTCATCTGCATCATCTGCAACCACTGCTGCCCGTCCGCTGACTGCGTTACCCTTCTTGGCCTGTGAATTTTGCTTATCAGGAATAATATACTTGTTCTTCACGAATTCGTGCATTAAAATGTACTCATTACGTTCAGATCTTGTACCGCTGAGAGTTCTAGCCCAAGAGTTGCCCGCAAGATTGGTAAGCTGCTTAGTCAAAGGAAGTAACTGAGTCTTGACGGCCAATGAAACAATAAAGTGCGTGTCGAGCTCGCAATGCGAAAAGTAATCAAACAGACCGGATGCCGTGTCAGTAAAGTTATGGACCTTACGCGTGTCGATTTCCTCAGTATCAAACCGCCTCAACCCCAGTATCAAGTCGCACATTTCCGTTAGGTTCCATGACTGACATTTAAGCATTACAGATTTACCCATGTCATTGGCAAGGTCACATAGAAGTCGTCCGGTAACGACTTTACGGTCTGCAAATATAGACAGAGGACCAGCAGGCCAGTCTTTTAATCTGATTCTGCCCATCTGACTCCAGCCTTGTGTTCGGCACTCGCGCATTCGATGAAGAAGGACATTGATATCACCAGATTCGAGGTTGTGACCAATGAATACATCAGGGTCACGTTGGCGAACAAATTCAAGAAACCTGCTGAGGATTGCATGTTCGCTTCTTTCAAGGATGAATGTACCACGACCGTTACGTTTCACCATATTCTCAAAGTTGGCGGGAAAAACACGGCCATTTACTGGACGAACAATAGTGAAGACACAGGGGCGGAGCCTATCCGGCGATTCTGTCGTGTCATGAGGGGCTAAATCATATAATTTTAGTACAGATTCTTTGAACTCTTAGATAGAAAGGTTTGTTTTCTTACTGTTCTCAAAGATGCGAGCACTGATGGCAACAATCTCCTGCTTGTTTGTATTGTGATTCAGAACTAGCCGGATGGCAATGCTCATCAAGGTAAAGGGGGGAGCTGCTGCATCAGATAAAACTGTGATTTTTGAAGGGTGATCAATTTCCATCTCACATCTTGTCCAAGACATGTTTTGAACATTTTTACCAGACGGCTCTTTTATTTCGATCCAACATGGTCCCATAACTCGATTCATGAGAACAAACTGCTCAAAGATACTAGTCGCAGAGCCGAACACATGTGAGTATGTCTGCCCTTTAAAGTATCGCGGATCCAAAGGCCGGTTTTTGTAAGAATATAGCACTTCCAAATACTCCGCTTCTGCAGGTACATCTTTTAAATCAAAAGCGTATTTTCGGCGAGTAGGCTTCGCGCGCACTTCAATCTTATCACGCGCAAACATAGGCTCAATTTCATCAAGAACATCTGTTACCGAGACTCGCTCCGTCGTTTCAGTATCTGTCTCAAGATTGAGCTTATGCGTACGTGGAAGAAAATATAACCTGCGAAGAACGTTCTTGATCTGAACCATACAGCTAACGTATGTATTAGAATCTCGCATTTTCGCCTACAAATGTCAGGCAATCAGTTAGTTATCAAAATCAAGAAACTGATCAAAACATTTATACCTTTCCTATAAGGATCAAGTTCTCATTAACTTCCATGTAATCATGCCAAAACATACGCACGCTACCATCATCCTCAGAAACTTGATCAAGACTCACTTTCTGCGTGGCAGAATCTCCATTTTGAGCAGGCAATGACATGATGGAGACAGGAATATCGGCATTCATCTTTGACCACGTCTCTTCGCTCTCAGACTTTACTGGCGTAAGTTTGTGTTCAATGGCGGCTTCCGATTTCAAGGAAATTTTGGACTCGACTTTGATTGGCATAGATTTAGAAGCAGAAAAACTTATGAGCCTGTCAGCAGAAAATGTGCCAGCAACAGGCCTTTCGACTTCCATCGCACCATCATCATCAGAGTCGTCAGCTGGCTCGGCTTTAACAGTAACCTCCTGATTGTCACTGAGCTCCTTCAGCGCATCATCCCACGCATCATCATCCGAGTTGTATTCAGCAGATGTAGGTCTATCCTTACGAGCACCAGGGGACGACTCCAGATGAGAAATGTCATCAAAGTCCTCATTCTCCCCTTTGATTACTGGCAAATTGCTCGCCAGAGTCGGAGTTGGAGAGGAAGGAAGACCATGGTGAGATATCGAAGAGTTAGCAAAGAAATTGCTAGCCGAATAATTGGGGTTTGCCGAAATAGGACGGCGATTGGCTGGTTTGGCACGAATAAAGATAGGGAGATTAGCCCCTGGTGTTGAGGAAGAGGAGGCAATGTGTGGCTTTGCTCTACTTGATTCTTCAACTTCACCTAGCAAACTGTCCATAAAATTCTCTTCTTCTATGTCATTTCGTTTCTTCTATATGGCTTTGGTATTAGAAAAGATGTTGCTGGTGGGATAAACAAGACTTACCGGCGCGGTGATCCGTTTGGACAGAGGGCCAGCCGTAGACGGTGCTACGAACTTATCAAGAGAGCTCTTCTGTTTTTTCACAGCCTCTGTTTTCGAGCTTTTTGACTTTTCTAAGGCGAAGCCATTAGCAACAGTATTGAATAAGAACATACAAAGCTGATCATACTTCTCTTGCTAGTGTGCTGTTCCTCGTCCTCACTTCCGTAGTCATGTTCGGACTCCCATTCATATCTTCCATTGTCAGCATAGCCCAGTCCATTATCATCCACCACGAAGTCATCGCCCATAAGACGATTTTGTACGACTTTTTGGAAGTGTTCGTCGTCGACCTCGTCGTAGATTGCGTCCTCATCGCCATCGTCTAGCAACGCGGTGACGGACTGGCCTTGCGCTTTCAGCAAGCGCGCTTCTCTCAGTTTCGCCAATCTACTCATGTTCTTCTGAGATGAGAAGAAAAGATAGTTGGTTGATGATGGTCACGAATGGCAATGGTGAAGAGAGAGCGTTGAGAGGAGAAAGGAGGCTCGACGCGTAGCTCGCCTTCTCAAAGCGAACTCTAATCGTGACGCGAAATCTACGCGTTCTGCAAAGTATAGGTAGAACCGCGACAAACGTAGGAATATATAACATCACGCGATGAGGATTTGTCAATGATTATGAGCTCTGATTTATGCGTTTTTTTAAGCCTTGACGATATATTCAAGATTATAGTGCTTTGATAATTTTTGATAGTGCTTTCATCAGTACTAGATAGACAACGACGACTGATGTCAGCATGGTTGATAGAATTAGTAATCAAGACCTCAACAAACTTTGAGAAAAGTAGGGTTAAGTGCAACCGTGGCCGCTGTCTTCTCGCGCTATCTCTTTTCTCTTTTTCTTCTTATTAATTCCTATCTATTCGGACTCAAAGCCTTCTCCAATGGCAAACGATATTGTCGAGTACGTAGTCATATCTTGCCCATCATCATCATCATCATCGTCTTCTTCTTCTTCTGCTAATTTGTCGCAGGTTCTTGAGGACAGTGCCTCCCGTGACTCGGGTGCTTCTACTTGGCACCATTGGAACTACCTTCGGCGCCCTTTTAAGTATCACTCCGCCAGCAATGATGGTCAATTATTGGCCATTGACAATCTACAAGCTCCAGATATGGCGACCAAGTATGTGCTTACATAACTATGTCAATCTGCCTGCCTAGCTCTTACTGATACTGCTCTAGTAACTGCATTTTTCGTTGTGATGGGTGCGGATCCAATGTCGAAATTAATGGAAATCTATATGAGTAAGATGATTTTCGCCTTTTACTTACAAATTATAATTGTCGGCTAACATTGCTCTTTCATTTCACTTGTAGTGTATACTTACGGAAAAGATCTTGAGCTGGAAAAGTTTCGTGGATTCACATCAGATTATATGTACTATGTGTTTCTGAACGGATTTGTCATTGCTGTAAGTCACATATCACTTTGATCCTGTTATAGCACCTTGCATTCTGTTTTGATTTTTTTATTCTTGTATATTCGTAAAACACTCCTGTTTCTGCCTCAGATCCTTATGCACTATAGGTTACTGGGTTCTGGTTATGGAGAAGATTGAGCTTTGCATGCGACCCTTGAGTCAATCATTCGCAAAATTTATGAGGTGTCGCATGTGAGGATCGTGGGCGCTGTTTTGAGACCGGTTAGCAGTTTCATTTTGCTAATCGAATGTGGTCGTGGCTCCCTACAATTTTACAAATAATTTTTTTCTTTTTTTTATTTCTCTCTTGCATTGTGCTGTATAATGCAGACTTCCTGTTTGGTCAGAACTGACAATTCTCACGTCTAGGCTCTCAACTCTCTTACTGGAGGTCTCGCCTACGTTGCACCACTTTTAGTCGCATTCACATACACGTGGTCTCAACATAATCCGGATCGTATCGTTAGCTTTTATTTTGGCATTACCTTCAAGGCCAAATACCTTCCGGCTTTTGTACTTGCATTCAAACTTTTGATTGAAGGTCAAGGATCATTTATTATTTCCTCTACTGGTTTCGCGGCTGCCTACTTTTACCAGTATTTGGAAAATGCTCGTGGCCCCGGTCGCCCGAGTCCATTTTTGCAGACTCCCAGAGTGCTAAAAAATCTTTTCCCAGGTGGCTGGTCTCCAGACACCGGTATGACCACCGATCCTCGCAATATTCACCGGTCGTTTGGTAGCGCTTATTATCCGGCTGCTGACACTGCTGCCGGTAGACCTGGAGCGTCAAGAGCATCGGGCGTCAACACGGCGGCCGGTGGGACTAACGCGTCTATTAGGTGGGGTAGAGGCCATCGTCTTGGTGATTAATTCCGCTTCAACTGGTTATTTTCGTTTGATGTGGGTTTTTTGGGTTTTGGTGTTGAGGAGTTAATCATATCATAATTCCTATGAGTTCTTTGTGCTTCCGTATTATCCTTTAGTATCTATGTGGTGCAATATCGCATTTGATTCAGAGTATGCTTGAATCTGCTCACAGTGATTGGCGTTTGCTTCAGGAAGATTTTTTTTTCTTTATCTTTGTATGATTCTAGATCGCGTGATTATGTAAATTTCTCACTTAAATAATATTTAGCATAAATGTTCACGGATGAACCCAAATTCAATCTAAATAGATTTCTTATTTTGGTAACTAAATAGTTATATTGAGAATAAACACAATTAACACGTACTCCACAATTCTGATGCCACCATATCGTACAGAACAAATAGCTTGACTCATTCATAAAACTCGAAACCCACCATTAAGTGCTATAATTACACTTCATGCCATCCCAAAATTTTATGGATTGCGAAACTTGCAAATTACAGATATACAGTAACTGCCGCAAGAAAAAAAAAGGATAAAATAGAATATCCGTTACCCATGCAGTCAAAATAGCCGCAAAATAAATAAACAAAATAATTCAGAAAAATAAAAGCAAGGGGTTTCAAATGGCATTTGCAACTCTCGTTGCGCTCGGTAATACTGAAACCTATCGAAGCACTGGAGAGCATAAAGAGTTGTTTTAGCAACTCAGATATCTGATCGCTTCTTCACAAACTCCCATAACATTTTTATTAAGTTGTCCGGCATAGTGTACAGATCAAGATGAAATTCTCCCTCTATTAATATAAAACAAGTTAGTATTCAAAATTTGCTGCAGCTCATTGCACGGGTTATCTCACCTTCGATATCATTTTTGATGTACATCTCCGGAGTTCGATTGTCGGTGACCATTTGGACTACCTGTAACAGATCATCCTCTCCTAATTTCACCAGAGACTCGGCCAACCAATCCATATCAACCTATTATAGTGAATATCAGCATATATTCTTTAAAGAAAAATATTGCAAGAACTGACCGATGACTTTTCATGTTTGCTCTTTTTCTTAGAAGAGTCGCTGCTTTCGTGTTTTCGCTTTTTGCTATCATCAAATGAGGGACTGCTCACGGCTCCTAAAGATTCTGGAACAGGTCCTGATTCAGCCAAGACTTTGGCAAGGGCAGGCCGAGAGGTCGGGAAGGACTGAAGTAAAACTTTAGTAATTGATGCGCATAATAGATATGAACTCGTATACTTACCAGCTTGTGTAATACGTCGTATGTCTCTTCCAGAAAGTTCAAATCATGAACGACGGTGTGTTCGCCTCCTTTATCCATGATGTGGAGAGCAATGGTCATATCAAACTCACCCCATCCCTGTTCTTCCAACTTGAATGGTGGTTTTTTTATAGCTATGAAATGATGACGTGTCAGCTTTCTGCGTACAAGACCTGAATTTTCTGTATTATATAGAAGAACGCTTACCTCTGTTGGGGTTATTAAACGTCGGATGCAGTCTATAAGTGACTTTATCGAATACATTCGCAGGAACTTCTTCGCCAGAGGCTCCAACGAGACTAACCCTGACGGACCATTTCCTCATAGGAAACCCTTCAGCAGCTGGCTCTAAGTCAGCAAGAATCTCGCTGCTCGTTGTTATCTTAACTGTCCGGATGACCTGCGATATCACAGTTAGCAAAACAGCAACTATTATTGGGTTTTAGTTCAGCGGAGTTACTCTGACGTTAGCACAGCAAACCGTCAGATCACTTCTGCCATCCGATTCAAATAAATCTGCAACCATATACAGGTTTGGATGAAATCAAATACAAGATTGCCCGAAGAGAGCAGAGTGTCATCACCGCTCATGTCTCCGCATCAAATCAAGCAAACAAATTCTCCATTCATCTGAAGAGCAACCAATACGCATAGATCATTAAAATTCGGAAATCTACCATACCTCCTGTGTCATTGTGTATATATCAGATAAAATTCGTATATTCGCCGTTTTATGTTAAAATTGTCGAGAAATCAAGCAAATTCTGTGTCGTTCAGCCTGAAATTGCAAAGGAAGCCCCTCGGCGTCTCCATAAAGTTTGCCCTAGCCCTGATAGTTGTTAGTAATGTACTTGAGATTGCTTTAGTTAACAAAAAACTTTCGATTTATTATGGATTCTACTATTCAATTCTACGGATCTGGCTGATGAGTTCATTACTTTCTCATAAACAGACATTCTCTCAAAGACAGCGTGAGAGAGTCATGAAGCAATAGGAGATCACCTGCGATCAAACCAGAGTAATGAGGCTCTATGAGATAATGTTGTTTCATAGCCTGCTAATTTTAAATAGATTATACAGAAATATCTTATAAAAAAGCCATTCATTGATCATCATGCTTTCGGTACGCTGTTAATCCTCTATTTCTTGAACGCCTTCTCATTCAACTCCTGCGACTCCTGAAACTTGTCCTTGAACAAATTCGCATCTGCAAAAAAAGATTATCATTAGAAAATATCCATACTCATTTTCAAGTCTTGTAAGCTCACTTTCAGAATTGGCGAAGCGGATTGCAAGAGTCATGGCCTCAGGGGCGCCATCACTAATATCAGCGGAAACAGTGTAGACCCAGCTTCTATCACTTCCAACATTGGCAGACAGCTTCATAGTAGGAAGAACTGTATCTTTATTAGTACTTTCGTTTTTAAATAGCGATTATCTTCTGCGATCAAGGTCTGACTCACTGTAGTGATTGGCGCAAGTCTTCAAGGTTTTGTCTCGTCGCATCACGAGTCTAACTTTGCCAGACTCCTTATGCTTCAAAAATCGAACATCACCTGTTCCTCGCTCCTTCCATTCACCGGGCTCATTTGTCTTGTCGAATCGGAAAAGCTTAGAGCGGCTGCAAATCGTTAGTCTCTCCCTTGCTTAGAGCAGCGTTTTTAATGATCTGATGATCTTACATCTTGAAGATAACTTCTTCTTCTTCCTCGTTGGTCTTGACATCAATCTTTTCAAGTTTCACAAGGGGTTCGAAGTGGACATCTGGAGAGGCAGGAGCCTCCTCTTCGTTCTATGATGGGTCGGTGTTAGCAAGATGAGTTTGCAGTCGCGAGAATAGAGATTCCGACTGTAGCACTTGGTGCCATGAACAAATTCACAAAATAGCCAGATAAAAGTAAATGATCTAGTTACCTCTTCGCCCTCTCTTGATTCCTTCTCAGCCTCAGACTTCTTTGCGGTGAAGGCAGAAGTGGCAGCACCGGTTCCGCCAAACAAACTAAACACATTCGACGATGGAGTCTCCGGCTTGCTTTCAGCAACGGGATCTTCCTTCTTGGTCTCTTCAGCAGACATATTGAAAAACAGGCTAATCTTTGTAGGTATCGCGGGTGAGGATCGTGTAGTGTTTGCTTCTGACGGCGAGTCTCAAACCAAAAAAAATTACGCTTCTATGTTTCCCATCCAGACACGCCCGTTGGGAAATTAAGGGTAAGGGCATATGTTTGTAGACAATACAAAATGCTCTACAAAAAACATTGACGTGTTTATTAGGAAGTAATATAGCAATTGATGTATTGAATTATGAGCAGCTATTATCTACCAGTTCGCAACATATCAAAAATTTAAATATGGCAGTAATACATAATATCAGATATGTCAGTCCAGAGCAGCAGTAGAGAGTGAACTATGTCAGATCCCGAATAGCTATCTTCCTTAATACAAAGAAAAAGACAGTTCTTTCAGTATATCTTCAACTGCAGTGACAAAGCATATCTTCCCGCTCGAAATTCTACCATCCCAAATACACCACGAATTCCAAATAATTCCAATAAAGGACACACTCTCTGAGCATTAACAAAAACAAAAGCAGAACATAAAATATGGCAAAGCAAGCATCAATCCACATTCTGTGACCCACGATAAAAGCAACATATAGAGAAATGTCGCTGCTAATCAAAATCGAATAAACATCTATCCGCTCCCAACCACACACTAACAAGAGAATAAACCGGGCTCTAACCTAACAAAAAAACAAATGCACTGTAATGAGACACAAACCCGTAAAAACACCGCTAAATAATAATAATAATAAAAATAAATATACAGACAGCTTCTGATCACACAAAGTTCCAATCGTAGCAATCTTGGCAGTTGGCGGGTGCCGCACACGACGGAGTCGAGTTGTACGATAGCATCATGTCAATAATCGGCCGTATCCGGTGATTTGAAATTGAGATGTGCCATCTTCGCTCACCCACTGTATCATACGTGCATTCGAGACCAGAATGGCACGATGTCTCCATAGCATACCCGCCAAGCCAGCAGACTGAAGTCGGTCCGTTACAAACGCCCATGTAAATCGGATCAGCTGTGTTTCCAATGTGCCAGATCGTTCCCTCTTCAGCAGGGATGGGAGGGAACGGAAGATGCAAACGCTCTGCAGCAAGTTTTTCTCCTGGAGCTTCAAAGGCAAGAGTGGGAAGGCCATATGTGCGCCCGAGAAGAGCAGAGACGGCTCCTCCCAGCGAGTGGCCGGCAACCCAGATGTTGGCATCAGGATAGAGTGAGGTGACGTTACGATAAATGTCAAGAGCAGCACGATAGTACTTATCTTCAGAATAAAGAGATTTCTCTAAGCATGACTGCTTGCAAGTGTAGGACTTGTCGTAGCAATCACAAACTGTGCTCCACATGTAACTAATGCGTGCGCAGCAGCAAGAAAAGAGAAGATTATCCTATATAAAGAAGACAATCAGTAAGTATAGCCCATATTGTGTTTATCAACCAGATTTATCTACATGCATTAACTTTATCACTAGATACAGTATCGCCATCGCTATGAAAAAGAGCTGCGCTGGTACCCTTGATGGCAATAATGACGGTCGAGTTAGTCTCGTCGGCAAAAATGTGACCGCGAAGTCCATTTGAATCCCATCCAAAACCGTCAGTCTAGAAGATAATTAGATAAAAGCACACCCAAATACAATTGAATAATAGGGAAGCGCACCTCATTGAAGGGTATGCCAAGGTCTAACCAATCGCCACCTTCTGGGCTGTCGACATAGGCATCTGCAGTGAGCTTTGCAAACTCAACAACAGTGTCTCTGTCCGTCACATCCGGAACCATAATATCATCATTGCCCCAGTCAAAGTCGACAGCCACAGCACCATGCATGCCGGTGTATCGCAGATACGACTCCATAGTATCAGGATCGCGCTGCTTCATCCGGGTTACAGTTCGCGGTACAGACGCAACATGGAACGAGGCGGGGCCGCCCTCAGGACGGTACTCCGCGGAGAAATCCCGACGCCGATGAAGTTTCGGGTGTGTCTCTGTTCCATGACTGAATATGTGGCGAAGGGTAAAGCCGGGTGCGTAGTGGTTGTGCTCATGGTTGCTTATCGGGAGACGGCCGATAAAGGGCAGCTGCAGAGCCGCGGTGAGAGACGCAAGGCAGAGTGTTGCGATAAACACGAACAATGTTGGCGATGCTCTGCCAATCAACAACAACATCGCGTTTGTTGAACAACACAGTCCTTTGGTCGCTGAAGTAGAAGCGAAGGTTGATAATGATAGTGAATGTTGAGTGGCTTGGCCGAGCTGTGAGGGCGGGCGGCGGCGGATCATAATTGCATAACGCTGTTCCACTTATGCTTAGTGATTGCTGACATATTTATTAGTCATGTATAAAATATAGTGGGGTCCTAAAATCCGAACGGAATCGACGCGTTCCAGTCAAGAATGATTCCGCAGAGCCTTCTTTTGCCCTTTACAGCATGTGTACAGAGTTCCATATTACGATGTAATATTCTAGCTTACCAGCGTGTTCAATTATCTTGTTCACGCGTCGCCAGACGCGTCCTATCCAGCAGCTCGCCGTGGCTCAAAGGTCCCCCTCCTATGCCACCGCGGCCGTCAATTAGCGAAGATGAAATTGAAGAGGTCTTTATTAAAGGCGGGTAGGTGATATTAGTGGAAAACATTATTTTTATGCCGATACTGATTTTTGTCTTTCCCGTGTTTTAGCGGAAAAGGTGGTCAAAAGGTAACTTTCACTTCAAACAGGTAGGTAATACTACTCATTTATAACATACCATGATTTTTAGATCAACAAGACAAACAGTAAAGTACAACTGCGTCATATACCTTCAGGATTAATAGTGTCTTCGCAAGCCACCCGCTCCCGCGAGCAAAACAGGAAAATTGCTAGACGCAAGATGGCGGAAGAGCTGCAATATCAGAATGATCCCGAAAGCAGTCGGCGAGGAAAACTGATAGAAAAAAAGCAGAAATCAAAGAGAAATCAAAGAAAAAAATCTTTGAAGCGTGCTAGATTAAGAGAGGCCGAAAGACAAGGACTACCGGAACAAGAAAAGCTTTTACAACCTCCTTGCGATAGCAGTCATGAGATAGAGCCCAGCGAGTCGATTTATGACGATGCTGATCAAAGCGAATTAGAAAATGATTTGAGAATATTACGCGAAATTGAAGAAGAAGAGCTTCAAAATTCTCAATCTGTACAGACTGATCTGGTCGAAGATGAGTATGAAGTCGACTACACTGAAACCGTTGACCTGTTATCAGACAGGAACGAAAAGAAGAAGAGAAGGTGAAAATTATATATAATATGATAAGAATTATCAAACAAATTTTTTGTCGTCGAAAACTTAAATCCTACAAAGATTGTCTCTCAGCGTTGGGCGTAGGAGGGGCGCTTGCTGGGGATATCGGGTCTTGCGATGTATATCCGCTCAGTATCCGCAAAACTTTTTTGACTGCATTGCTCTCAATTGTCTTTGGAGATCGATCGTATAGAGCCATTATGACTGCAAAACTTCCAGCAAAAACTAAAACATCACCATTCCTAGTGAAAATCTTAGTAACAATCATAGAATTTCATCAGAGATCTGTGACAACTTACGCTATTGTTCGGACTTTTCTGTGCTTCATCAGAGACTTCCAATAAGATTCTGTAGCCATTCGGGCAATACTGATAAAATTCTGCTTGCCAGAAGAGTTAAACATATATGCCCATAATCCCGCAGCAAATCCAATGAGTTTGATGCGGGATGTAGGCATCATCTTGTTTGAGAACAAGTATTGAGTAGAGCAAAGACCTGACCAGATAGTCGACGAGACCATAGACAAGAATATGCTGAATTTAGCAGCACTTTTTAGAACGTTGCCGAGCTTGATTTGAGATCTAGATACATGCCTTTGTCAGCTTGGGAATTACCTAATTGATAAATTGTTCAAGTCCGTACAAGTTCTTATGAGATCTACGGGTCGCAAGTAGAGCTCGAGCTGCATAAAAAGGGATAATGTATCTCGCAAACTGGAGATATTGTCGAGAGGAGCCTCTTACAAAGCTAGACAAGCATGACTCTGCCGTGGGGTGTATTAGTGCGCAAGATAGATTCTTGATACCAGGATGCGCTTGTGATACAATAGGATCAATTGCTCTATATCTTTTTGGTAGCACGTAAGAATCGGGATAGAGGATTGGCGAATTGAAAGGCCTGAAAGGTTGTCAACAATATAAGGTTGTCAAAGATATTAGAAAAAGATGAACATACGGATATTTCTCCAGAGTTATCGTACTCAAGCTGTCTATTACAACTTCGGAGCTAGGCCAAGGTAAGGTCTTTGGGTATACAGTTGGTTTGGCTGGTAAGAAGCTTTTTGACGTCAATGACATGAATGCTTTAAAGAGCTACACTCTCATGTTAGCATCTCTGTATAGTAGTCCAGTAATAACTTTCGGAATTCTAACCTCCGATACGCAGTCTCGGTCGTAAGTGTAAGCATATAACAGCTGGGCAACTGAAAACGGAAAGAGGACCCAGGAGTTGGCTTGATTTCCCATCCATGCTAGCTGCTTATGAGAGGCTACAAAATTGAAACCATATTCAACAGCAAGAGTTGCGCTATAAAAAGCCACGTATGCTCTCAAGGGTCCTTTGGGCTGGAGTCCATAAATCAAGCCTGCCGCGCCAGCCGATGTGAATGAAGGAAAGAACTGCGAGAGCAAGATCTTTGAGATTCGACGGTGCCGGCGACGAAATTTGCGTGCGGAATTGCTAATGATACCAAAATGTAAAGAGGAAGTTATGCGATACAGAAGACGATAAAGTGTCATCATCATTGCGAGCGAGATCGAAAGCCTTACTCGAGTACGATCTAGTAGCCGAGGCTTTGGCCTGAAGTAATTTATTTAGTAACTTAGCTGATAACCTTGGAACCGGCAATACATACAGTGCGCCTTTTGATGTAGCATATGTTAAAAAGCTTCCAATAAAAGCAATAGCATAAGAAGCAGAATAAAGTCGTGAAGAAGCTCTCCATAATCTGCGTTTGTAGGGTGTTAATATTGGCTCTTACCCCGCAAAATCAAAGAAGATCAGAGCGAGCAGTAACAGCACGGAAACAATAGCTTACATGAGCGAGAAATCATCCAATTCCTCTGATTTCAGACGTATATCGTCGGCCGAAATATATTCTGAGAAGGGTGGTTTTGGAATAGAGTGAAGCTGCAGCTTGTGCCCTTTTTGCTGCTTAAGATCGCTTTTTTCGATGCGGTTTAGTTTTGAGAGCAAGTTGACAAGATATTCGTATTCATCTGCCGAAATCACAAAATTAGCAAGATATGCTGCGGTCTCCTTTGGTTTCGAAAGAGACATTGCTACTGGTGAGCAGATAGACTGATAGTTTTGTATGTGGAGTAATGAGAGCAACTGAAGCAATAGTAACAGGCAAATAGCAAGCCCATCTCCCGACGTGTTTTAGAGTTTGTATTAGGGTTTCTCGTAAATAGAACAATAACAAATAAAAATGCCGATACTTAATCCGCGCTCGTTTTATCTTGATAATTTACTAAATTATTCAATCAGGAGTTTGCAATTAGTCGGTATTGGACCACGATTGACTGCTATTCTGATTAATTACTGTCAGATCCGAATCAGATAAGCACATCTAGCAGTAGCTCCTCCACAGCTCTTAGCTCTTAGTTCGACCAGATTCTTACTTGTCGGCCAATTATAAGCGCGACAAGCTTGAAAATTTCTACTGGATGCATTGTCATCGCAGCACTAATCTGTTGAAGAGGCTAGAGATATGGTGAGACCAGAGGAAAATGCATCGGTAGACTACTACGCGATCCTAAACCTCTCTTCCACAACATGCACAGCTGAGGAGATTCGCAAAGCTTTTAGAAAACTAGGTAAGAGTACATTTTGATATCTGAGAGCGTCTGTTATTGATTGAATTTTAAGCCTTGGTTTATCATCCTGACAAAAATCCGAATCGCCCAGAGTTCGAAGAGAAATTCAAGACAATTAGTGAAGCATCAGATATCTTGCTCGATTCCGGAAAAAGAGCTATTTACGATAGAGTACGCGCTCTTGCGAGACCAAGCGTAAGAGCCAGTAACATATATTCGCCATCAAAGCCGTCCTTTTCTAGCTCCTATTCTTCATCCAAGTCTAATTATACGCCAAATAAGTCAGCTTATGCAAGTGGCGCCAGACGCGATGCTTTCAATCGCGAACCATTTTCACAGCACCCGTGGACAGGTCGAACGCCATACGCTAGCAAAACATCTGCCCATACCGCTTACTCTGGCGGTGCTACCCCTCGCAAAGGTCCAAGTGCATTCTCATACACTTCTGCCAGCACGGGAGCTACGCCGAGGCAGAGTCCCAAGAAAGCGCCTACATCTGCAAAGCCAGCGACCGATACTCCTAAACCTCAAAAGCCGCCTCCCAGACCAGCACAGACTTCAAGGGCTTCTCCTATCGATGTAGAACCTGAGAGAGGATGGGGAGAGTCGAAAACGTCGTACTCTTTCCGGAGTGGAGAGAGGACCTTTCCGGGAAAACTTTCTTCCTCATCTGCGAGACATTCGCCACAGACTGCAACTGCGAGCGAGAAGGCTAGTGGAAGACCAGGTGGTGAGGCTGCGTCGACTGCGAATAATGCAGGCAAAAAATCAGGATCTCGCAGGAGCAATTTCAATACGCCGAACCCGAATAATTCAGAAAATGATCAAAATGATCATAATGCACCTTCTGGGTCATTTTACAACGGTAAAAGCTCGGGATTCAAATTCGATATACCATCTACAAAGTAAGTATTGATGACTAGTTAATGTTCTGACAATTATTTATGCTGACATTGTGACAAGACGTGACAGCAAACTACAATCAAACAAGTTCAAAACGCCTCCTTCATTCGACTTTGGCAAAACTGGATTTGAAGAGCCGCCAAATTTTGCATTCGGCACTCCTACTCCCAACCCAGCTCAGAACTACACGACAATTGACAGTGAGGATGACGATGAGCTCATATCTACCGAAGAGATAAAAATTGAGTCGGAACGACAGGCAAGAGCAGATAAAAGCAAGGATAGTGCTTTTCCTAAGCCATTTCCAGAGAAAGTTGTGGACCTGACTGAAGATGAGTTGCCTCCAAATATACCGCCACAATCATCGACAGGGTCTACCAAACCTGACTTCTCAGAAGGGTCTTGGCCTGAGTTTTGGAGTACTAATCCCCTATTTCCTTTACGCTCATACACAGCAGCTAATGTTCGAACTCGAGCCACTTCATCGCCGAGGAAGCCGAGAGCTGCAGGGCCAGCTATGAGAAAGGTAGCGGCTAAACCGACGCAGCCAAATACATCATCTAACGCAAAACGAAATCCAATTCTGGAAGAAATCCCGGATGACTCTGATGACGATGAAAGTTCATACGATTCTCCTGAGAGTGATCCTGATGATGACACGCGCTGGTTTTCTCGAGAAAAGACAATGCCAGCTCGTCAACGGCCAATATTAACACCATCGCCGAGGAAAGGAGCCACAAAAGTAGCTCACAACCCGCCTGTCTTTACAGCGCTCAAATCAACTCCAAAATCTAATGCCAGCTTTAAAATGGACGATTTGCAACATACAATGCCAAACGGGACTACTTCGAAATTCCCAGCTTCCCAGGATAGTAATGATGCAGACATCAATATGGATCCTATGGAGTCTCCGCAACCTACTGCCGCATCATCTAAAAGCCGGTCAGAACCGACGACTCCCGTTGACATTTACGGTGATGATATGGCCTCTAATGTGCCATTTGATCGGGGAGCGCCATTGACTTCATCTTTTCAGTCTGTGTCCAATAACCCGCAGCCAGTTGCTATCGATTACCATAACTCAACTGCTATATTCGACATAAAGCCACCGGTACCGCCTATAGTTCCGTCGATCAGCCCAAGTGACTTGGAGTTAGCTCATTACTGGCAGGAGGTGCTACGATATCAGAATCAGTGGAACGATTATCAGCTTAAAATAGCTTTATATTTTAGCGAGCGACAGCAAGCCGACCAGGCTAACTCACTGCAACTTTTATCAAACTCGGGAAATTTAAATGAGTACATAGCGGTTTTGCAGCAGGATGAGCGAGTGCGGATGGCTTGGGATGTTGCATTGAAAACTCACAAGCAAGTGATGGTTAATTTGCTGGGTGTCCGTCGATTGAAGGAAGGATGGTAACTTTGTGTATAAAAGTAGGGTTTTTGTAACAATTGTATTAATAATTTACCTCATCTATAAATTTATGCGTATATAGCCGCCAATGTCTCCGCAATTTTTTCCAGCAAGACATCGTTCTCATCTTTTGTGCCAACCGTGATTCTCAAAGCACCAACACATCCAGGTTCTGAACCTCTAAATCGAATCACAACACCCTTCGCCTGAGCCAGAGATTCATACAATTCCTTTGCGACAGGGTTAGACGGTTCTCCGCCAGGTTTATCTAAAACCTGAACAAGTAGGAAATTCGAGTCGTTACCGCCAATAAAATTTCCGACGCCAGGAATTTTGGGTAGCTCAATGAGAAGTCTTTTGCGTTGTTCAATAATTGCAGCAAGCTTCGTGTTCATATTTGCGATACTGGCGGGAGAAAGGGCAAGAAGAGCGAGCTCGCTGGTTACAGAGGAGATATTATAGGGTGCCTTTACAGCATTCAAAATTCTTGCAACTTCGGGAGAAGCAAATGACAGACCGAGACTGATTATAGTTAGACATATAATAGAAAGAGAAGAATTGAATTTTGACATACCGAATGCCTGCCATGCCAAAAGATTTAGACACCGTCTGCATGACAATGAGGTTGTCATATTTGGTAACCCAAGGCGCCAGTGAACTTCCTGGGGCGGCAAAGTCAATGTAAGCCTCGTCGACGACTACAATACCATTCCATGTCGGTAGTTCAAGAATTGTCTTGACAGCCTCGGGGTCAACCAGAGAGGCCGTAGGGTTTCCAGGAGAGCAGATATAGACCACATGAATAGAGGGGTCATTACTTAGAGCTTCACACACTGCTTTTGTTTTGATGGGGAAACCAGGTGTCTCGAAATCCAAATTGACTTTGACAACTTCAACATCATTCACGTTCGCTGAAACGCCATACATGCCATAGGTGGGAGGGCATGTAAGCATCTTCTCACGAGCAGGAGCACAGAAACATCTGATGATTGTATCAATGCATTCATCGGAGCCAACACCTACGTAAAGGTTTTCTGGAGTCAATTGGGCGACCGAGGTGTCTTCTTTAAAAGTTGCGTTGCGAAGATTGCAAAGCAACTGCTTCACATCTTCTTGGTGAGGATCCGGATATCGGTTTAGACCAGCGAGCAGCTCCTTTGACAAGATTGAGCCCTTTGCAAATACCGTCTCCTCAATTTTTATGGAAGGACCATAAGCATTTTCGTTGGCGTCGAGAAGAATGCCGGTCTTGTAATCACTAGATATTTGGGTTAGCACTTTGATATAGTCCGAGAAGCTCCAAGAAACTTACTCGCGCGCGCAGCGATAAGGCTCGAGAGAGTATATATTTGGACGAGTAATTGCCTTCAGGTCGAATGCCGGTGAAGTCATATTATTGACCGTCATTGTTGTTGTTGTAAACACAAAAAACAGGAAAATGGTATATTAAGAAGCCAAAAGCTATGAGCAATTGATATTACGGATTCAAGCCGCACAATACCTAGAAGATTTGTGCTGATAAATACGCATATAGTGCTGAGGATTACGTACTACGCGTTATTGTGTGCGATTGTGGGCAAGGGGCCGAAAAAAATTCGACTACGCGCTTCCACGCGCATCGACAACGCTGCTCTTTTGTTAAGAGCGATTCATCTACGACCATTTTCACAATTGTTAATACAGCTTGACTAAAGATGCAAGCTCCCGTTGTTGTTATGAGTATGTTTGTTCAAGATTTGATTGTTTCAATTGCTGGATGCTAATGATCATGCTCCTTCATCTTAGATGCTGGTGGTGAGCGTCAAACCGGTAGACGTGCCCAGATCTCCAATATCACGGCTGCGAAGACGTATGATTACATTTAAGAGTCTGTATATTTGACTTTCTTTCTAATCAGCGAATCGTCTAGCGTTGCTGATATTATTCGGACATGTTTGGGACCCAAAGCTATGCTCAAAATGCTTCTAGATCCCATGGGAGGTATGTGCGCTAAATTTCCGTGATTCTAGTTCATACTCTAATCATACTATAGGAATCGTTTTGACAAATGATGGACACGCAATCTTGCGAGAGATCGAAGTCTCGCACCCTGCAGCAAAGAGCATGATTGAACTGAGTAGAACACAGGTGCGTACATCTAGACAGCTTGAGTGGACTAGAGGCTGATTTGATCGTTATAGGACGAAGAAGTTGGTGATGGAACTACGACTGTTATCATTTTAGGTGTGTAACTTTCTGCTTTCCTTAAAAAAATGGATATTGACCGAGATTTAGCTGGTGAAATCCTTGCGTTTGCTTATCCTCACATCGAACGCAATATCCACCCTGTGGTTATCATTTCTGCTTTCAAGCAAGCTCTTGCCGATGCGCTTGAGATAATTAATGAAATTTCAGTTCCTGTTGACGTTGATGATGACAAGCAAATGCTTAGTTTGATAGCCTCTTCGATAGGTACCAAATTTGTCGCTCGCTGGAGCCCACTCATGTGCAGTCTCGCCTTGCAGGCGGTGCGAACAGTCGCTATCGAAGCAAACGGAAGACGTGAGGTGGATATTAAGAGATACGCTCGTGTTGAAAAGATTCCCGGTGGTGAGATTGAAGACTGTAAAGTGCTTGATGGTGTGATGATCAACAAAGATGTGACACATCCTAAGATGCGCCGAAGAATAGTGAACCCTCGCATCATCTTGCTCGACTGCCCTCTAGAATATAAGAAGGGAGAGTCGCAGACAAATATTGAGATCACAAAGGAAGAAGATTGGGCACGTATTTTGGAGATTGAAGAGGAGCAAGTAAAGGCTCTCTGTGACACCATTCTGTCATTCAATCCTGATTTGGTCATTACTGAGAAAGGAGTTTCTGATCTTGCTCAGCATTACTTGCTAAAGGGTAATGTGACCGTTCTTCGACGCGTGCGCAAAACTGATAACAACAGAATTGCTCGTGCTACTGGTGCAACAATCGTTAATCGTATCGAGGATTTGCGTGATACTGATGTGGGCACGCAGTGTGGTCTCTTCAATGTTGAGCTCATTGGTGACGAGTATTTCACTTTCATCACAGAGTGCAAAAATCCTACTGCTTGCACTATCATGCTTCGTGGACCAAGCAAAGACATATTAAATGAGATTGATCGTAACTTGCAAGACGCAATGTCTGTTGCTCGCAACGTGTTTTTCGAGCCGCGTCTGTCGCCTGGAGGTGGTGCTGCTGAAATGGCAGTTAGTGTCTTGCTTGCTGAAAAGGCCAAGAGTATTGAGGGTATCACTCAATGGCCTTACCGGTCGGTTGCCGAGGCCATGGAAGTCATTCCTCGCACACTTGCTCAGAACTGTGGTGCCAACCCAATCAAGGTTCTTGCCGAACTACGCGCAAAGCATGCCGAGGGCCAGCATACCTGGGGAATCAATGGTGACACTGGCAAGATTGTTGATATGAAGGAGTACGGAGTGTGGGAGCCTGAGGCTATTAAATTACAGAGCATCAAGACAGCTATTGAGAGTGCATGCTTGCTGCTTCGTGTTGATGATATTGTCAGCGGCGTGAGAAAACAGGAAGCTGGAACAGCAGCACCTCAGGGTGGTCCCGGTGGTCCTGGTGGTCCTGGTGGTCCTGGTGGTCCCGAATAAGTGTTGTGCTATAGATATTTCGTATATATGTTCGTGTTCTGATATACTTAGTTTTACTTGTAAGAAAATGTGTATTGACTATAAACTCCTTGAACTCCAAAATTTCCAATATTACATATGCAATTTCATATCGTCAACGATTCTATTGAGCAAATTAGTTCGGTCAAGTCTCTGGTTGAGACGGTGGAGGAGCAGGATGTAAATAGGTTTGGACGAGCTGCAGCATATGATTTCCCTCATCCTCTGTAAATCGCTGGTCATACTCCTCAACAAGACAGTATAAAGTGACAAGAGAAGTCGGTGCAATATTTATTATTTGTAATTTCTCTGCTTTTTCGAGATCGTAAATTGAAATCTCCTTCATAAAGCTTTTGATGTCATTTACACTCTGTTTAGCTGCTGGAGAATGTGATTTGTCGCCCAAGTATGTGTGAAGCTGTGATTGTCAGCATCCGTAGCTCTCTCTCAGTAAATAGATCAAATAGAAGTAATCTCACCTCCAATAAGATGGTCTCGAAGTTTTCAGTTTTGAGAGCGGATCTGTATCGAGAAGCCGAGTGCTGCTTTTGACGACGTTTGATGTCGTTAATATGCTGCAAGACCTCAAAGTTTGAGAGCAGCTTGTCTCTAGCAACTTCCGCCTAAATAAGTTATTAATAAGAAAAATGAAGAATGCCGTTTATTTAATTGCACATGTATTTGCTCACTTTCATTATTGTACAGAAAATGGTGGTATAATTGATATATCGTAATTGATGGAGATTTTGTATGCTGGGAAAACCCAAATATTTTTTTCTCCACCGCAATTTGCTGTTTTCCCGCCGCGATATATTATTAAATTTGTACGTAGCGGCAAATTATACTCAGCTACTAACACGTACATGCTCTTGCTAACCCAATTTTGATTTGATTTTGGTTTTTACTTATTTTGGCTTTCACTGTATATATTAGTATTCCAACCTAGAATAATATTATGGATAATCGCAGCGTGAAGCGACGAGGCTCAAAAGTATCTCCTCCACCAGAGAACCGAGCAGCCAAGCGTGCGCATTCGGAGATGGGTGACTCTGAAATGGTCTTTGAAGACGACAGTGACGACAATGTTGATGAAACTGCCTCTGCAATGTTAACTGAGAATTATGACGACGATGGCGATGCGCCAATGGAGGATAACGACGAAGGCGGCGATAACGGAGTCGAAGGCGAAGAGACGCCATCAGATCTGTCGGGACGGAACTCACCTTCTTTGTCCGGGCGTCGCAAGTCTTCACCTACAAACAACATAAACGATCATACAAAACGTACCGTTCCTCTAGGAGACTCTGTGGAATGGCAGCGAACAATCGAAAAGGTTGTTCGAAGTGTTGTTTCTATCAGGTTTGCTCAAATTGCCAACTTTGACTGTGAGTCTGCTCTTGTCAGCGAGGCTACTGGGTTTGTTGTCGATGCTGAACGTGGTTTAATTATGACTAATCGGTATGCTTGTCTTAAAAGTATGACTGCGACGGTGAAGCTAATAATCTATAGGCATGTTGTGGGCGCCGGACCTTTCATTGGATTTGCTGTTTTTGACAATCACGAAGAGGTTAGCTACCTTTTTACGAGGCAGAATTCTCATCATAGCAAATACTAATTATGTTATAGTGCGACGTTCACCCACTATATCGTGATCCAGTACATGACTTTGGAATTTTACGATTTGACCCAAAAGCTGTGAAATACATGCAAGTCAGCGCACTAGCTCTCCGTCCCGATCTAGCACGTGTCGGTGCAGAGATCCGAGTCATTGGAAACGACGCTGGTGAAAAGCTTTCTATTTTATCTGGATTCATATCGCGGCTCGACCGTAATGCGCCGGATTATGGAGATTTGACTTATAATGATTTCAACACTGAATACATCCAAGCCGCCGCGAGCGCAAGTGGTGGGTCAAGTGGTAGCCCTGTTGTAAATATTGATGGATATGCTGTTGCCATTCAGGCGGGCGGAAGTAGTGAATCTTCCACCGATTACTTTTTACCATTGTACCGAGGCTTACGTGCGCTCAAGTGTGTGCAGAACAATGAGCCGATTACTAGAGGCACGATACAAGTACAGTGGTACTTGAAACCCTTTGATGAGTGTCGAAGGCTTGGGTTGGTTCTCGAGACTGAGTCGTTGATGCGGAAAAAATTTCCTGAGTGCATTGGTATGCTCGTCGCCGAGACCGTTTTGCCCGAAGGCCCAGCTGATGGGCTTATTGAAGAAGGTGACTGTCTCGTAAGCGTCAACGGAGAACTTTTGACTAAGTTTGTGCGATTGGATGAGATTTTGGATTCATCGGTTGACGAAAAGATACAAATTGTAATCCAACGAGGCGGTACAGATTTCGAAATTGAAGTCAAAGTAGGGGACTTACACGCCATCACCCCTGACAGATACGTTGAGGTAGCTGGCTCTACTTTCCATAATCTTAGCTATCAGATGGCACGGCAGTATGCTATACCTGTGCGCGGCGTATACGTGGCCGATCCTGCTGGATCATTTAGACTCGACCGGGATCGAGGTTGGGTGTTGGAAAGCATCGATAATAAGCCGATTCCCGACTTGGATGCGTTTGTTGAAGTGATGAGGACAATTCGAGATCGGCAGTGGGTTGCAGTTACGAGTCGGAATATTCAAGATATGCATTCAAGTAACACTACAATCACTTTTATTGATAGACACTGGACAGGACAATTCAGAATGGTTGCGAGGAATGACAAGACTGGCTTATGGGACTACACGCCACTAGGCGATTCACTCCCTCCGCTAGAACTCCAGCCGAGGTCTTCTACTTTTACAGAGTTAAACAATGGCAGTATTGGCGATGCAGCCAAACTCATTAGAAGTTTTGTCAAAGTTACATGCTTGATTCCAATCAAAATTGACGGCTTTCCTAGATCGGTCAAATATGGCCAGGGTCTTGTTGTTGATGCCAAGAACGGACTAGTGGTTGTGGCGCGCAGTATAGTGCCATATGATCTTTGTGATATTATCATCACCGTGGCAGACTCAATCATGGTGCCTGGACAAGTTGTTTTTTTACATCCCTCCCAGGGCTGGGCAGTAGTATCATATGACTCGAAACTTGTCAATGCGCCGGTAGAATCGGCTGTACTGAGCAGAGAATCTATTAAACGAAATACCTCTACGCTATTTATGGGATACAGTTCGAATAGTCGGATGCTAGTCGCACAGACGACCATCACAGACGTATCGACCATGTCGGTACCGGCCAATAGCCAAACGCCACGATATCACGCCACTCTAATTGACGGTGTGACAGTTGACACTGTACTTGGAGGGCAATGCGGGTCTGGCGTATTGGTGGGTACGGACGGTGTAGTGAATGCACTCTGGATCACGTTTCTTGGTGAGCGGAACGTTAATAGTGGTCGTGATGTGGAGTATCGGGTTGGACTAGTAACATCGGCGATGTACGATATATTAGAGAAACTTAAGCGAGGCGAGACGCCTAAATTGCGAATTCTGGATGTTGAATTGAGTACAATTCAAATGAATCAGGCACGAATCCGTGGCGTGTCAGACGAATGGATAGAAAAAGTCGAGAAAGTGAATAGTGAACATCATCAACTGTTTGCAGTTAAGAAGATTGTATGCCCGACTGCTGATAGTGCGCCACAGACCCTGATGGAGAGCGATGTTGTGCTGAGCGTCAATGGCAAGCCACTGACGCGAGTATCAGAGCTCGATGTGGCGTACTATAACGAGGAGTTGGACATGACCGTTGTGCGAAAGGGCGAGGAGGTGAAACTGAAAGTGCCAACTGTGTCTACCGAAAATCTCGATACCGACAGGATCGTGATCTGGTGCGGGGCAGTACTGCACGAGCCTCATCACGCTGTTCGTCAGCAGATTAGAAAATTACATTCTGGAGTCTACGTATCGGCGCGGATGGCAGGGAGTCCCGCGTACCAGTACAGTATCGTCCCTACGGCGTTTATCACGCACGTTGATGGTAAACCGACGCCTGATTTGAGCAGCTTTTTGGAGATCGTGGCAAAGATTCCCGATAATACATACACACGATTGAGAATTGTCACCTTTGAAAGTGTCCCATTTGCAAGTTCGGTGAAGAGTAATCTGCATTATTTCCCTACGCTAGAGTTAATGAAGGAGAAAACTGTGGCCGGTAGTTGGCGGCGATTCACCTACGATGGTGGAGTGAGGAAGGAACAAGTACATGGTGTTACTGGTGATGCGCTCGAAGAAGCGGATGTTGCTGGGGAAGTTGAGGAGATTGCGGAGGGTTGATTAACCAGGTCGAAAAATAGTAGTGTTTGTGCATAGCCATATAAATATTTTGTACTAAGATAGATATAGAGAATTTGTGTACATACACCTCATTACAAGTTTTTTAGTTAATTAAAATATCACAAGAAAAAAATAAGATTAATCAAGCTTATTTAACCCAGTCAACCAACTGCTTTCCAAGGTCATATATTGTCTGCTCAAGACCAATGTACTCGATACCCAAATCTTTCACCGACTTTGAGTGATCCGCGCCAAAGAGCTCAGCCGCGGTTGGCTCAGGAGCGGTAAGCTCGGTAGGGACCTTACCCTTAAGCTCAGGGAATGTCTTGAGCAAGTAATCGGTGATTTCCTTGAACGAGAAGCTACCGGCGACAAGGAAATAACGCTGGTTTTTTGCGGCCTCTTTCTCGAGAGCAAGAACGTGCGCCAGTGCAACGTTGCGCACATCAACCCAGAGAGGTACACGTAAAGGCGGGATTGTCTTTTGTGAACCATTCATGAGAGTCCAGATGGAATCGTTTGAAGTGTTGATTGTTTCAGGGGTTACTTGATGAAGCATGGGACCCCAGACGAGAGGAGGGTTGATTGTCGAGATCGAGAAATTTGGCTTCTCCTTCTCAAGGAAGTCCCAGGCTGCCTTCTCGGCGAAGGTCTTGGAGGCACGGTAGGTAGTAGCAGGCGGTCCCGTGACGGCTTCATCCCAAGTGACCTATGAACCATCAGTCAGCATTACTCTGCAGTCGATTTAAGAATCAAAAACAAAAAAAAGAAACGTACGGGGTTGAAGTCCTTCTCGGTGTAGACGTATCCCGGGCGATTTCCATAAGAGGCATCAATGATAGCAGCAAACGAGGAAGTAATGACGACATGCTTGACCTGCGGCGCAAACGCCTTGGTAGCAGTCAAAACAGACTCGGTGCCCTTGATGGCGGGGTCAAGAAGGTCCTTAACGGGATCAGTAACGCGGAAATGGAACGGCGAGGCGGTGTGAATAATGTAATCGATTCCAGGAGTCTTGATAGCCTCGTCAAAGGCATTGGGTGCCGCGATATCTGGCACGATGACGAACGAGAGCTTCGAGTCGGCCGGGTAGAGACCTTTGAGATACTCAGCCTTATCTTCGGAGCGAACGGTCGCGATAACAGTGTATCCCTTCTCCAAAAGGAATTTGAGAACCCATCCGGCAATAAATCCGGAAGCGCCAGTAAGAAGAACGGTAGCCATTGTAATTGTTTATTAATTCGTCGAGGGTGATGGAATTTCTGCGTGAAGCTAAAAAGAGGCGACAGACGGTCGCAAGAAATAAGAACAGATGGAAGCGTATAGTCGCTTATAAAGGACCAATGACTGACTCAGCAACCCCGCGCCGCACATCGCAGGGCGGGCCGCAGCATACGCCGGGGACCATTTTTCAGCCGAGTTTTGCGCTTTTACAATTCACAATTTTGAATGCGAATATATAGATTGTATATACATGACCCGCTTACGAAACCGCGAAAATAATCTAAAATATACAACATACAATAACATACACAATTTGCAGTACCAGACAGATTTCAAGATAATCAAAAAAAAAAAAAAACAATAACTCCAAAAAAATAAAAAAAGGTACTCCAGCCCTAATCAGTAACATATCAACTTGCAAAAAACTAAAAACACAAATACCCCAATATACAGTTAGAAAAAACCGAAACAGCATGAAAAAATAAAAAAAGCAAATTACTTTGCTGCACTTTTGTCAATGCAGAGGTAACTTAGATTCAATTTGAGTATATCGAACCTCAGGAACTGGCATAGTAGTATACATGTTTTCGGCTTCGGTGTAAGCAGCAGCAGCAAAATGCTGACGTTCTTCACTGCCGTCACGGCACTGCAACCAATCAAGCGACAACTCATCGGAAAAGAATGAGGGAGCGCTAGCAGCATCTGACGAGGAAGCCGTGATAGAAATGTCTGATATGCCGGCAGAAGACGAAGAAGTCGGCGGCTCGAGTAGCGCAAAATCATGAATACTAGTCGCATGCGACGAGGCTCCGCTAGCACTATCTTCAATGTACGTCGGTGTCACGTTTAATGGTGAGATGGAAGTCACTTGGGATGCTGTCGCTGGAGACAGCGAGATTGATGATGAAAGACCTTGCTGACTGCCAGCAATGGCTTGGTTGCCGTCACCTTGCTGGAGAAAATGGTCAAACTTGCGTTGGATATCGTCTAGCTGCTGTAATTGACGGCTTGCGCATGGGTCAAGAGGAGTCGCCTGCTGTTGCTGATGATGATGAATCTGCTTGTCAACAACATTTGCGTTCTGCGTGTTCATTCGAGATGCTTCATGTTTGCTAATAATTGCTCTCATCTCAGTCTGTATGGTCGAGCAGAGATCACGCAGCATCTTGTAAGACTGTACGGCCATGGAATTATTCTTTCTCATTTCCTTCATCCAGCGCACATTACGCTCAACAGCCTTGCAACATTCAATCGCAGTAACAGGCTCACGTAAAGTATCTCCAAGAAAGATGATGTCATTGTCAGTCTCGTCGACAGTAATCAAGTACCCGCGTTCGGCGATATCTGGTCTCATCTTAAACTCTCGCATTAGGCATCGACAGAGTAAAACAGAAGTTTCAAGAATGACAAACACAGGCAAGAAGTCACGGTACTTGTGAGGCATGGAAAGACGCAACGACTGATCACTAGCATTGAGCAGCTCGAGACACAAGGCAGTTGGGTTGCGCAGTGGCGCTCCTCGGCGATAGACAGCCAACACCAAAACATAAATCGACTGCGCCAATATCAATCGGTCTCCGGGCAAGAACGGAAACTGCTCATCCAAACTAGTGTCCGGATTCTTGACGCGGAAATGGGACGGCAGCGAAGTGGAAAATTCCGAGAGCTCACGCGCACAGCGAGATGGGTCGTCTTCCATATGTGACGCGATGGCCGCGACATGAGCAAAGTATATATTTCGAGTAAACGGAGTCAGCGAGCAGTTTTGGTACTGACCCAGCTGAGCAGCAGAGATTGTCGGATAAAGGTTCTCGTCCGGGAGATCCAGCGGGAGAGGCGTACGGCAGGACGAATTTGGAATCATATACGGCCGCGAAAGCGCGACGGACATGCAGCGGTCCCAGAAATAGACAGTCATCCAAATACGACGTTTAAGTTCGCGAGTGTAAGACGGTGGAGAGTTGGGTTCCTCGATGTGGAGGTTGATCTGCTGAGCTATGCGAATTGTTGTGGCAATCGTGTACCAACTATCCTTGATGCGGCCTTCATACTTTAGAAAATCACTGCGAAGAAGGTGCTCAACGACTTTGGCAATTGAGTCTGGTAGCATGTCAGAGAGAGCCGTCGCCGATGCATCGAATTCATGAATGAGTTGCGCGACATTGCTCTTCTGCTGCTGAAGGTGCTCGCGAGTCGACTCCGGCAGGAAGTAGAGCGAGATGGACATTATGCGGAAGACCTTAGCGGCAATTTCAATAGAACGCACACTAGACTTGTCTATAATTTTATTCCACCATTCATCCATTTCATCGACCAAAGCATACCGATTGACAACCTTGTAAAAATCTGCGTTTTCGTAATAGTTCTTGACAAGAGTATCGGCAAACTGCAGAGTAGGCATGCACCGTAGCGCAAAAGTAGCGAGTACGCGATCCTTCTCGCACTGGATAACAGGTCCGTCTGTGCCACTGCTTTCAGCACGAGCAATCTTGTTCTCGCGCGATTTGGTGTATAAAAGTAGCTCAGCGAGATCCTGACGAATGTGCGAGTCGTCAGCAAAACCAAGTCGATCAGCGACATCAGCGAAATCGCCATCATCGAGGATGTCGTTGTCTGAATGGTCGTCATCATCGGTGAATTCCTCACTACTTGTACTACTGCTGGATTGGTATGCGAACTGCGGATCCTGCGGCTGTTGATGTTGTTGATGCTGCTGCTGTTGCTGCTGCTGCTGCTGCTGCTGCTGCTGCTGCTGCTGTTGCTGCTGCTGCTGTTGCGAGTCAAATGGCACGGGGTAGACAGCAGGGGATGCGAGTGGCATAGGAACAGATCGAGGGGCGCCGACGCTGGTGGCGTTTCCTGCAGCAGCAGCAGCAAAGCACGGCGTTACGATGTCGTTGGGCGAGTAGAGCGGGGAAACGGAAGAAGACGGCGCGGCAAGAGCTGCAGAGCCTAGGTGACTGTCGATATGGGAGTAGGCAGCCGACTGGAGAGAGTAGGATTGCTGCGGTGTGGGTGCAAGGTTTGCGTTGCTGCCGTTGCTGAGGAGTTGCTGGGGTTGCTGGAGCGGCGTCGTGGCTGCTGAGGAGGTTGTTGAGGCACGCTTGCGGGATGGGTTTGCATAGTGGCAGAGGGGCTGCACTTTACGGCCGATACACTGGCTGCAAGGTAGCTGGCGGTCGCACTATAAAGGGAAGAAAAAGAAGACAAGTTAGATGATATGAACCGGAGAGCATAGAAGGCAAAGGAGAGAAAAGGGACGCATAGACACCTTTTGCTTGCGACGATGGCACTCTGCGCAGGCGACAACGCGGGTTGTTCTGCGTTTTGGAGGCACAATAGCACGGGCTGGGTCGTTGGCCGTGGCAGGCACCGGTCCGGCTGTGTTATGCGGTGCTTGCCACATGCTGGGGATAGAGTACGAGAAGTGGCGAGGGCAGACAGGGCGCAGAATCAGAGAAAAAGAGAAGGGCAAACCCACCCAGCACAGGACGACGGAGGGCTGCGTAGAGACTGCTTAGTAAACAATCAGTAATAACTTTAACCTTTAAGCTTTTGAGAATGGCCGAAAGTCCGAAGAACGCGCCACTGGGGTTGGCATCGCAAGTCTATTGTTGAGCGAGGCAGCAGAGAATAGCGGAGTAGCAGTTGATATATAGGACGCCCGGAGCAAACGAGTGGGTCATCAGTCGCCAAATATCTGATATTGAGCAATTAGGCGCGATGCCGTGCTAAACCCGCGCCTCTTCCGCCACGCAACCAAGCTGACAACAGGCAATAAACATATACCTCTTAACAAAATCTGTCTCTATCAAATTAACGTCCAACCGCAATTTGACCATTTTTTTCCACGGCATTCGGTTGTGGATGGCCGGAACCGGAGCCAATTGCCACAGAAGAAGACCTCAGCCACTCATTAGCCATGCATTAGCCACGCATTAGCCACCCGAAGACGAATGTCTGGATCTTCTATTTTCCGACAGCCTTTCTTTGGCTCAGGCTCTTGGCCACCTCTCCGCCAGAAATAGCTGCTGCAAGTACACATCTGGACGATGCACAATAGACTGCTTTCTGCACTATCAGTATTAACATCATATTTTATCTATTTAGCACACAGCACGCAACTTCCTCGCACTCGATGCTGTTCTGCGTCAGACATACCTAAAAAGACACGTGCCCTTCTGCGGCCCTGATCGACGTGGCGTCGCGCGTGTTCGCTTACTGTCTCCGGCAGAGCTTTCCGGCTTTCCTCATGCCTGACTCAGCAAGTTCAAGTGAAATACAACAGATTTTCAATACAACCTGACTCGTACATTCTCTGGAAGCCAGCATATACAAAAGTAATACGCTCAGGAAATGGTCCTATCTCTAGAGCTACAAGCGGCGTTACTAGCTCAACTGCTCAACCTTCTTCGTGGTCGTGGTCCTAGTTCGAGTGCCGCGCAAAATTTGCTCGTCCATTCGCAGACCCAGAATAGCCCGCTTTGGGCTGATAGAATAGTAATCATGTGTGTACTGATTACGTGATGCATATTTTTTACCAGCGTCTGACTGGGCAAATTTTGGACAAAGTTTTAGGTTAGGGCATGTAGTGTAGTTGGTTATCGCGCTCGCTTCGCATGCGAGAGGTCTCCGGTTCGATTCCGGACTTGTCCATTCTTTTTGGATCTGCCGTTATATCTACATATTCTTGAGATGTCTGCAGTTTTGTTGATGCTCTACACGCTGGCGTGATTGTTATTGTATAAGTGGCGTATTGGAGTATGGTGTCAGTGACTATAGTGTCATAGAGTCATGCCTGGATTGCCTTCTTTACATTCATATATACGGTGTTTAAGTAACAGACAGCAGATCATTGTAGGTCAAGCTAAGCGCGAAGGATACAGGTTATTGCGCTATCCATATCTTCTTCAGGCGCTCGTTCAAACATAAAGGTAGTTTATAGCCACCTATAGCTCTTTTCCCCGCCGAATAACGACAGTAATGTTGGAAGCAAGTCAAAGCGCAGCTGCTCGCCTCGGTAGAGAGAATCTGTAGTTGGAGTTTGTATTCGATCATAACTCACAGGCGTAGTGTAGCAACTGTTCTCACTCTCGACAATGCTTGTAATTATAGTATTTTGAAAGCGTTTTAACAGCCTTGTCTCATCGCGCTCTCTGATCATAAATTTGTCTAATTTCAGAATCAGAAAGCCTCTTACTAGTACAAAGATATCAGTGGCAACACTTTCCTCATCGCTATCGTGCTTCATCTTGTCCTATTGCAAGACGGCCGGGGAAGTGATTGCTGCTCAACTCAGTACTCACAACCTTATCTCTCTACACCATGCAGTGAAACAACTTCTGGGTCAAATAAATCTTACACGCTTATGATCTAATTTCTACATATAATCTAAATCTCATTTTTTATGAAAGAAAATACTCCCATTCCTGGAAAATCTACAACGAGATCTCCAAAACTTATTTAAACCGCCTCGGCATAGCTCCTGTGCGGCTGGCTTTTATTCTGAATGAATATTACTCGTCTCTTTTTTTCTCTGCTTCTATGTTGCAATAATTTCTAATTAATTCATGCCTCCAAAGCCCTACAGTCTCAATACTCAAAATATAATGCAAAAAATGAAAGTATAACAAAATTAAGAAAAAATAATTTCTCACAAAATTAAGGAATGTCTTTGCCTCGCGTCAACATCATCAATTCGATTTAAAAATCGTAAAAAAAAAAAAAAAAAAAGAAAAATATCACTCGTCTCGTCTCGTAACCGCTCGTGGACTCCGAGTCACGTTCCCATTCTTCTCCGTGCTTTTCATCAGTGCACTCTCTAACCAACTCGAAGTCTTCACTCCTCCTCCGCTTTGTCCCGCGTATCGCTTGCCTGCCGGTGACCGCGATCCTGACCTCGAAAGCATCAAGGTATTTGTTCTACTGGGCGACTTGGGCGGTGAGGCGTTCACTGTCGTCGTGTTTTCTTTATCGGGAGATGGCGTCGAGTTACTTACTCGCCGCGTAGGCTGCTCATTATTCAGCGCACCAAGCACGCCACCAAGACATCTTGGACTCTCATCGTCTTGATCGTTGAAGTCAGTCAACGACCGATATGTCTTTGAAGGCTTGAAGGTAGACTCAGTGTACTGCGATAAACTAGTATTGTTCCTGCTCTCTTCATCATGCCGCGCCACCAGATCTAGATCTTTAGCACGGAATCGGTCGGCCGCCGAGCGAGTGATCGACAAACTACTCGATGTTCGATGCAGCTTTGTGCGCATGCGCAAGGGTGAAGGAGACAATGTCGGCGATTGCAACGGCGACGACATGGCCTGCATTCGCGGGGTCGTAGTGGAACTTGCAAGCGGTTTTGCTCTGGGCTCTTCTTTGTCTTCTTCCTCTGCCTCTTCGACAATTTGCTCGGCGACTAAATGTTCATCAGAAGCTTTAGGGCTCCCCACAGTAGATTCCGTGGCAGCCTTTGGCGAGGCTAACACCACTGGCGCCGGTCTCAAGTTTACAATTGAGAGCCGCTTCGAGAGAGTACTTCCTTCGCGCTTCAACATTGCACTCTGTACAAAGCCACCTCTTGTCGGACTCTTTGGCCGCGCAGGCGATGCCGACCGCGACGAGCCAGCGCTTACCGAGTCACCGCTTTCAATCGATATTTGCGAAATGTTGGAAAGAGTCGAATTAGTTCGCTGATGCTTTATTTGCGAAAGGTAGCTACCGCTTTCAAACTCGGCTGGCGAGGGCCCGTTGCCGCTATAGAAATCGGAGGATGCAAAAGTACCGATGCCAGACAGGCGGTTGGAGCGAAATTGTGAGGAACGATCAGGAGATGTCGAAGGCGATCTCGAGAGAGCAGTAGCCTATACATAAAAATAAAGCTTAGTACTCCAAATCGAATAGACAAACTGAGAACAAAACTTACGACAGAAGGCGAAGGAAACAACGGAGTATAACTTCCGTTATTTCTGGAATTACTCGACGGCGTAGTCGGATGAGAGTTAGTAGAAGTTTTTGTGGGCGTACGAATAGATGGTGATCGCAGAAATTTGGATAGACGCTCTTCTTCGCGCTCGTCAGTCGTGTCGGCATTTGGCTTATCAACATCTCTGCCAATAGCATATCGCGATGGAGTGGACGGCGAGCTCGCGGGCCTGTTGGTGGCACCGGCTCTGGCAAGGCGTTCTTTAAGCGTGCTTGAGCGCTCAATACTATGAGATATCAATGGACTGTCCGACTGCTTTGCTGGTAAAGGAGTGCTATTTGCTTCAGGTGTCGGGCAGTCCAGTTTATTTGTCACGGGAGACAATTCCCGCTTAGACAAAACATCAGAGCTCTGCTTCAATACCGGCGGCTGATCGTACAGTAGCTTTGGCGGCGATCGTAACGAATTCTGAACTTTGGCTCGTCGAGGTGATGGCGAAGGTGAGGCATCGGGCTCGAGTAGACGTTGCGCCGATGCTGAAGGTGATGCGGGCAGTGCCTTGTCGGGAGATGTCGATCGAGAGCGGGCTATATTGTTTTATACAGATTAGCAAAAGAGAATCAGACTGAGATAAAATAAAAATGGGTGGGTACCTGCTCTACGTGCGAGTCTCTGTCGTCTAGCTTCCTCAATCTCTTCCTCAAGTTTCTTCGACCTGTCATAGTCTTCGACATCCCTTATGAAGAAATTCATTAGCTAAGGTATTTTTGAATAAGTAGACATTGTACGTACGATTGCAGTTTCAAATCTTCAAGACGCTTAAGAAAATCCGAGATGTTTGTGTCGGCAACTTGCTCTTTGGCAGGAGAAGATGATGCCATTTCTGTCTGTCCAGCTATTCAAGCGCTAATAGACCAAAAAAAGATACAGATAGACTGCAAGAGATAACAGAAAATCGCAAAGATGTATAAAACAACTCTCAATAAGGGTAATCGTGCAAAGTCCCACAAATGAAGGTAAACAAAAGCCTCGCCGCACCCGCAACAAACGCACGGGCTCAGAATAAAAACCGTGCTAGTCCCAGTATAGAATTCATTAAACAATATTCTATTTCAGATTAAATTCACACGTGACTACGAGTTTTTGGTTTGATTTCCTGGCGCGTGATCTTTTGGAGGCGAATGAACACGCGTCGTGCTTCTAATTCTTTCTAGTGCTTATGGATCTGTGTGGCTATATTTATATAAGACCAGAGAGAAATGAGTAAGAATAATACAGATCAAGTGAAAATAAAAAATGCTTGCTATATAAGAAAACTCCAAAAATGAAAATGGTAATCTAAAAAATAAATACAAATACAAATAAATACAAATAAATACAAATATATACAAATAAATACAATAAAATGAAAATATTTACATCTCTCAAAAGACTACAAAACATGATGTAGTCTGTAATAGCCAAGATTTACTCAGCCTCGAATTCATCGGCCGTTTCACTTGCGTCGACGTGCTCGCAGTCACGATATTTTTCACTCTCTGACTCATTGATCTTGGGCACAACGACCTCAAGCACGCCATCTTTGCACTTTGCTCTTGCTTCACTCGCAAATACTTTGACGTTTTTGAGCAACTTGATTGAACGCTCGAAGCGGCCGACCTGCCTCTGCGACACGATACGCGCATGAGTGGCGAGTGGCGAAGATAGATCAAAGCCGCAGTTTACGGCATGGCGGCGAACCGTGCCGGCAATGATTAACACAGAAGCTCGGTTGTCAAAGTCCACCACAATGTCAGAGACAAGTACGCCTGGGATGGAGGCTTGAATGAGGTAGCTTGTGGGAAAATCGTAGACGTCGACAAGAGGATGGTAGATTTCGTCAGTATCCTTATTGTCTTCATGAAAAGCTGCTGCTGCTGGAGCAGAAATAGCAGAGTCTATGGATTTCTCTGAAGTGGCAGATTCCACCGGGGAAGTAGGAGCTGAGGCGGACTTGCGGCGGGAAGGGTCTATGTCGTGCAGACCGGCGCTGGCTTCCAGCGCAGCTTTGCGTTGGAAGTACTGCAGTCGCAGCTGAGTACGTGAACTGAAGTCACCTGCAAGGGAGTCTATAACTGACCAAGGCGGAGTATAGGAGTAAAGGTCCGGCATTGCAGAGTAGGTCCAAGATGTGGTGAGGAAAAAAGACGGAGCGGGTGGAGAAAGGTCAGTTTATAGAAGTGCCCCCGTGGCGCGATGACGTGTATGGCTGTGTAGCAATGTGGCTCTGCGGCTCTGTGGGCCGTTCCTCGGTAGATCAGGGTCATGCGTCACTACAGTATGCAAATGCCATAAACCTGCTTTTGGTATGTCAGACTTAAGATATATACATAGTGCTAATCTACAGATAATTCATGTAGATTCAGTAGCTGATAATAGCTCATTCGACGGCTTATTTCGCAGTTTACTCATAGCTCTAGCAGCAAGAGTACAAAGAGTTCGATTTGCGCACAGCCGCTTTGTCGTCTAGGCCAACCTCTTTATCTCAGCAGCTTGCGTGCAGCGGCTGCGCTATCTATCTTTGTATTCATTATTTGTTATATTCAGTCTTTTTGTTACTATCAATGTCTGGCTCTGATATTGTCCCCTTGTTCAGCCAGCATAAGTCGTCCTCTGCTTTGTAATTGCAGCAGAAACAGGCACTACCCTAACCCGCCATCGCTTTTGTTTAAAGTTTTAGCTAAGCCATGTTTCGATTTGGCTGCTCCATCTCTCTGCTTACGCCGTGTGCTACTCCATTCTCTATTGTATCCCTTCTCTGAACCAGCTACAATTGGCTCTGTTTACACATGACACATTAGATGATTTTGCTTGCTGGGCAGTCGTGACAGCATCGCACAATGAAGCGTCCATTGAGCGCTAATTCCTCCGCATGTCATGCGCATAACGACATCAACAGCAACAGCAACAACAATAACAGCATCAGTTCCGACAGCGAGTACGCATGTGCGGTGTCGAATAGTTCCGTCAGCAGTAGCAGCAGAGCACTATCTCCGGCAATTCACATTGTTCCGCCTTTATCTGACTTTGATTTACTTCAGCAAGGTGGCGTGAGGCGAAAAGAGTGTACGATATTCGATCGAGATAGTGATGGTAGTGATGAGGACGAGTATGCGGACAAAATGATTGATGATGAGCAAGTTGAGGTGCCTTCAATAGTGGACATAGACGGTTATCAGAAACTGGCTTCTTCTGCTGATCCGTGGTCGCGAATCAAAAATATTAGTTCGTTGCGTAATCCTTGCAACGTCCGCCGCCGCAGAAAGCAACCTCGAGACTCTACAGCTCAAGATCGAGAAATCATACACAAGAATAATGAATCAAATGAATCAAATGAAGCAAATGAAGCTAATGAAGCAAAACGAAGACGCTCATCGTTCAAAATATCAAATACAGATGAAAACAGACTATGGTCAACAATAACAACCGGTGGTTCGTCGTCATCGTCAATGCCAGGAACATTTCCCGCCCTCTCTTCTAGCACCGTGACGAATTCTTCTTCCGTCTATCAGTCACAGGCACAGCTCTTATGCGATGACGGACGGATACCGCGAAGTTTCCATCCTGGCGGATGGCCTACGCCGCCTACTGACCGCGCCGAGGTAGACTGTGACGATGATGATGGAGACGAGTTGATGATGGCGTCTGAGCTTGAATTGGATGAGCAGGCTAACGCGCCTTCTGGGTCCGATTACCTAATTCTCGAACGCAATGTCGCGGACGATTGCGAGGATGAGGAGTACTTTCGGGACTTCGGATCTTTAGAAGAGGGTGAGGAAGTCAGCCAGGGAGGGATATGTGACTACGATTTTTGTTTGCTAGATGGCGTTAATGGAGAAGGGTATCAGATAGTTGAAGGTCCGGCGTCTTTATGATTATTTTTATTTTCTTATTTTGTTATTTAGCTACTTGAGTTGCTGTTGTCGCTCTCTGAATTAATTTGCACATCGGTGCTTATGATAATGCTTAGCTAATGCACGGATTAGTTCCCAAGGGATGGTTTGCAGAGGATAAACTTTGAGCCCGATACAGTCCTTCGTACGTTCTATAAACGGCAGCTCGGTCGCTAACATCAAAAGGCGCCATGCAGAAATTGAGTGAGCCGCGACCGTTGATGTGAAGAGATGAGAGACAACGACAGACGGTGAACGGTAAGCCGACGAAACAGATTCCTCCTTTTGGACAAGGTACACTTCTCGCTGGGTTTATCCGGATGATTGGCTTTTGAGGACTGTGTTGCTGTATTATTATTATTATTATTATCATTATTTCTTTTTGTCAACTGTGGGGATGCACCAACTGATCTGCGCCGTACCTGTCTTGTTATTTCTCTTCTTTCTGTCTACAAAGCACATACACTCTAAACGTATGCGCGTCGTTAATAGATCTTATTTGTGTACTTTTCTTTGTTATATTCATTATACTGCCTTTTCACTTTCTGTAGATTGTTCTTTATCAGGTGAGATCTGGCGCCGCTAACATTCAGAAAACGCCTCCGAGTCGACACGCTAGCCGTTTTCTTGTGGGATCTCCATCCGTGAGCCATAGACGTGCGATATGTTATCAAGGAAGCGCGTGCTGCATTGCTTGTTGCCGTTGTCTTGTAGAAGGGCCTGATTACAACATTATTTTATTGTCTCTATCTTCTATATCCTTATATCTGATGGTGACACTTAATAGATAATAAACGTCGGTCGCATATGTGTGCATAGTATTCGTGCACTTTTAGTACGTACAAAGTGCATCTGCGCACTAATTTTACACAACAATTAGTCAACTGAGCCGCAACTCTTTTACTGGTCTTTTCTCTTCTCGACGAACAAATCAAGCACTTTGTCCTCTCAATCCTCTCTCATCGACCACATTCCCTTCATTAATCATCTATAGAGAAATTATATTAAGAAAATAACATAGCAGCATGTTTGGTGCCGCGACGCAGCCAAGTGGCGCCTCGCCTTTTTCGTTCAATTCAGCAGCAGCAACAACAACAACAAACAATAGCGATAACAACAATTCATCCTTCAATTTCTCGCTCAACAATACTCCATCATCAAATACCGCGGCTCCGCCTTCTACACCGCAATTAGGTGCCGCTGTTCCAGTCACTAATCAACCGACAAGTCTCTTTGGGGGAGCAGCGAATACGTCTTCAGGAAGTTTATTCAGTCAGCCGCCTAGTGCAAAAAGACCGGCTACATCGAGCAGCGGGTTTTCTTTTGGAAATCAAGCTGCTGCGAGTAATTTGAATACGGCACAACAATCACCTAGCATTTTTGGAAATACTACGCAGTCGCCGAGTATTTTCAGCCCGAGCACGACGAATGGATTTGGTGGGGCACAGCAGCAGCAGCAGCAGCAGCAACAGCCAATCTTCGGACAATCGCAGGCGTCGCCATTCGGTAAAAGTCTGGCATCTTCCCAATCAGTGTTTGATCTTCGTGGCGCGAGTACTCCTTCTCAGCAACTACAGCAGCAGCAACTGCAATCCATTCGATCACAACAGCAGCCGCAATATAATCCCAACGTCCCGCAATCAACAGTCGAATACTTGACATCTTCTCCCGTGCGCCCGATTCCTGCTTCCCCATCCTGGATGTCAGGCGCCGACTCAGGTCGCCGATTTGTTCCGAGCCACATCACTCACATGCGACAGAAAAACGCTGCGCAGCAGCAGATGCAGCATATGAGCGGAAGCCAGTCGGGATATTTTTCGCCGGGAGGCTCATTTGCGGGTAGTGCTTCACCGCTTGCTTCACCGCTTGCGACTCCGCCGACCCCCTTGCAAAAGACATCAAGTAGATTGAATTCCCCACTAGCGAGCGCGTCGTCGGCGAGCAAGAAATTTGGAGGGCAGTCATTTGGAACTCCGAAACCGCATCATTTACGGTCGAGCGTAGCTGCGTCGACTACTGCGGCCGCGTCTTCTGCCGCTGCTGGTACGCCTGGGGCAGATATTGCCGATGATTTGCCGCCGGTAGAATCGATTTACGATTCGGGCGCCGCGTCGCCATTCGCGTTTCAAATGCCCCTAAACACGGTTTCTAACGCGGTCGAAATGTCTGAGCCGGCGTCTCCGGCTCCAGGAAAGTCTTCTCAGCAGTCACAGTCATTATCGGAAGATCAGCAGCCATCGAGCGTTATGGTTTTCGGATTCCCACCCGAGCTTACGCATGCAGTTGTTTCGCATTTTTCTAAATTTGGCCGGATTCTCGAGCATTTGTCTACCGAGGATGCCGATGTCGATAAAAGTTTACCGCCGGCACCTGTTGAGACAGGTAAGAATTGGTTAAAGATCACGTATACTACACCGATGGCTGCCAATCGCGCGTTGATGGAGAATGGGCACATGCTGGGTGGTCAAAGTGACTATATTTTAGGATGCGTGGCTGTGCCGCAGACTACGAGTAATAATAATACTTCATCGGCGACGGGAATGAAGCGCAGCAGTGCGCGATCTGGATTAAGCTCGGTGTTGAACGCTAATAGCGAAGGCGAGACCTCGTCATACGCGAGCACGATCTCACGCAAGCGCGCGCCGGTGGCCGACAATTCAGCAAGACTGTTTTCACCAGCGACGCCGTCGTCTTCAAATCTGAACGGCATGACACGTACGACGTCTATGCCGGTCGGATTTTCGTCTACGACTGCGGCGGCGGCGGCGAATGGTAGTAGTTCGACGACGCCGGGTGGTCGGGCAGGGGGACGCAAACTACAAGTTCGTGGCGCGGAAGGGATATTTCGAGAAAAAGAGCGGCGAGGAATGGCGCATTCGGTGACTATTAGAGGTCTTGCCAGTCGATTTATGGCTGGAGGAGGCGGTGCCGGAGATGGCTCGAAGAGAACAGGAGAGGCTAGTGCGGAGACTGAGAGGGAGAATAAGAGAGTGAAGAGTAGCAGTAGTGGGTGGGTTGGTAGTTTGTCGAGGAAGGCATCGGAAATGATTTTCGGATGGGATGATTTATAGATATTTGATTGTTCGTTGTAAATCTATTGTTAAAGACCATTTCATATTATATTCAATGAGTGAATGCGCTCGCTCGTCGCTGAGGTCAGCCATAATGATCTACAACCGCGAAAATAAACAGATTAGTCAAAAAAGTCAACTCTTACCACCATTTCAATATTTTCCCCTTTTCTTAATCAATATATCAGTATTTAATAAAAAGCAATATAAGATGATAAAAAAAAGTATCCTCGACTTTGATAGTAATATTGACAAGAGAAAGTTCAATAATGACGTCAATCTGACATATCTACTAGTCATTTGTTTGTCTTTCATCTCGGCTAATTATAATTTGTCGCGCTAAAATGAAGGAAAGTTTTTGGTTTTTGTGTATAGCTTTTCTTGCAATTTCGCTTTCTTCTTTGTCAATCACATTGAATATTCTTAATTTTTACTATATTCTTTCTAAATTTTCAATATCTTAGGCTGTATCTTTTTTAGTATTTTTCGCGTGTATTTCCCAGTTCCAAAAATGGGCATAAAGCCTTTGCTTTTCAGCGAGTACTCAAAAATGAAATTAGATTTATTTTGATTTTCTCATACCGACCGCTTACGTGACGTGTCTATTCATTCATATAGCGAATTAAACACTAAATAACAAGCACTTTTTTTTTTCTTTTTTTCACAAAGAAATAATGATATTGTAATACTAATTATGGATATGTAAATATATTAACTAACAATATAGACCAACTGGATAAAAACAATGAATCCAATAGATCTGCAGCTTAATAGATTAAAATAAGGTAGTGTACACTGGTCATACAGATTCGTTCTCGCCAAAACATCAAAATACACATTAACAAAAGTAACAAAGACACCTGCGCGCCGAGCCAAACACAAGTCAAAAAAAAAAAGAGTAAAGCACGATTCACCAATAATTCACAAGAAATCGAAAGCACAAAAAGAAAAACGCCAATGCATCCGTCACAAGCTGCAAAAACAAAAAGCCAAAATGACGAAAATAAACAAAAATTTAATTCAATTCAATTCGATTCGGTTCAACTCAATTCTTTGACTGTCGATAGATTAAAACAGAGCTACATGGCATGACAGCCACGCTCATGCCGTTTCATGTTGGACCGCACAGAGAAAGCTTTGCCGCAGCCGTTATGCCCACAGACGAATGGCTTTTCGCCCGTGTGCGAATGTGAGTGAATACGAAGGGAGGAGGGCCTTGAGAAAGCTCTGGAGCAGACACCACATATGTAGCGGTCAGAAGAAGACGACGACGACGACGAAGAGGTGGAGGAGTGTGAAGGGGACGGCGAGCATGAGGCGGGCGAGGATGCCGCCGTGACAGCAGTTGATGCGGGCGAAGAGGAAGATGCAGAGGATGAGAGCGATGAAGAGGAAAATGAGGCCATGGGAGCGTAGTAGATTGCGACCGGTTCCTTGACCGCGTCTGATGAATAGGCAACCGAGGGTGCCGGCCAAGAGAGGGCTTGCTCACGGTCAAGCTTGTAGAGGTCGAGTAGGGAGGCAATGGGCGGGAGGATGTCATTGTGGTGATGCCTCGGTGCGGGCAGGGGGGTGAACGAAGAGGCGGCCGAAGAAGGCGGAGATGGGGAGGCTGCAGAGGCCGGGGCGAGGTGGTATGCGTCGAGCGATGCGGGAGAGGCGCGCATCGCGAAAGAGAGTGACGGGTCTGATAGCTGGCGGCGGGCAAGCAGCCTGTCCATGGCGAGAGTATAGAGAGTAAATAGAAGAAGAGAAGCAGTGACAAGAAGAGAAGAAGTGATAAGAAGATAAGATGGGGAAGAGCAGGAAGCAGAAAAGAGGCGGACAGGGAAATAAAGAGGCGCGTGGGCGACGTTGTGTCGCCGTGTCGCAGCGCCGCCGCCAGGGGCATCTGCGACAGAATGCGACACGGGTGATTCGATATGCGGCAGAGGTACGCGACACACACGTGCCAGTGACGCAATGACCGCCGATTGTGCGGATGCGTAGCCGCTCCTCCGCGATTTTGGGCTGCCTACGACGAGGACGAGGCCGTAGTTTGATAAGACAGCACTCTGAGTATTATCGTCCGGTATTCTGCGTTGAAATGTGCTCTCTATAAACAATGGTCCAGCTAATAAATCCGGAGCATGGACGGCAGAGAAGAGGCTACAAGCGGTCGTCGAGCGGCTGCAAGCGAGCGCACCGAGATTCCCGAAACCAGCCGGGATTGTTTCTCTTTTTGCGTCACCTGTATTATCTACTCGCAGCAAATGCTGATACTGTTTAGCTTAAAATTGTCTAGAATCTACAGCTTGCGGTGCCTTTCGTACTTTGTACGCTATACAAAAAACGCCGTTTACCAAGTCTTTGATTATTACATCATTCATTATGTAATTGTAATGTAATATGGTACCTAATCATTAAAATTATGTAATGTATGACATAGCAGCAGCCGCACAGCCGGAGACTCGTTCTCACTGACTGAGCACTCTGGCAATCAAATTCGCTACGCAAAACAATCTGCATCGACCATGAGCAACCCCTCCTCCACTATCGCGACACCGCTAGCAACTGCGAAAGCTCAATCAGGCAAAAGGCGAATCCACTCTGAAGACTCCTCGGTCTCTGTTCGCAAACGCTTCAAAACCGCAAACGCGCGCCATATAATATCTCAGAATTCTGATCAAAGTCAGTCTATTGTCGTCTACTATTCGACTTTGCTTCAATGAATTGTTTAATTAACTTGGTTTTTAGGTCTTCAAAATGGCAGAATTGACGTGGCTAAATTTGTGCGCGCCCGCGAATTCGAGATCAATGCCCTTTCCAACTCTATGCACAAATCAAAGTGCGTTCTTTCTCTAATCTTTCTCTGATTAGCTCACTGACAGTCATTAGATCAATACAAAAACAGCAAACCTTCCAAGCTGTTCCTCGCGCTCTACGCCGCCGCGCCGCCTCTCACCACGTCCACCGACTTCCGCCTCGCTTCCGCGCGCGTGCCAAACAGGAACTCGCAGAAGCAACAGCGCCGCTCGTCGCCAAGAAGCGCCAACGCATCACGCGTCTTGCACTCAGACGCGCGACGGCACTCAAACTGCGCCGAATATATCGCTCGACAAAGAAATACCGTGCTCGTCGCAAAAATCGCGGCTTGATGCCGGTAGGCGTGAACGCGCTGGCCTCAAAAATCGTGCTCGAGCCAAAATTCAAGCAGAGACAAAAGGGCAAGACATGGTTGCCTACCCATCTCTGGCATGCCAAACGCGCACATATGACGACAAAATGGGGTTATTCTATTGCCTCGCATCCAAACGACAAGTGCTATCGTCCCACGCACCGTCAAGCTGAGAACGGCCGCGGCATTGTGTTTGACACTAGTTATTTTGCTACAATGCTTCTGCGAGGTGATGTTCAAGCAGTATATATTTTGCTACTCCAGCTTGCGCAAAAGTCGTCGACGCTGTTTGGCTTTGAACGCGCTTATGAAGGTCCAATATTTTTGATTCCGTCCAATTTCGATTGCACAAGCCACTACCCACATTCTTCCTCAAAAGACGTTCTTGGAGAGGCCCTTATCTATGTCGACATTGACCGTTCTAATCCTAATGCTACTGCTACGATTGCGACCGCAATTATTAGGGTGCATCCGGCTATCTTCAAACCAACTTGGAGTACTCTCTTACCACATGTACTTGCTCTCAAATCTAAACATCACTCGAATCTAGAGCTGCAGGACTGTCGCTACGCGATCGGATCAATTGACCTCTTCGGCCCGCACTGTCTTCATATGCTTGCCTCATCTCTCGAGATGATCAAGCGTAACGAGGACTACGAGCGCTCGGAAATCTACACTAGAGTCGTCAAAGCCGGCGATCCAAAGCTATTGCCGCACGGAAGCGTATTTCCTGTCGAATATTTCGATCCGCGCACTATCCCCATCAAATCCCACGAGCGGCGAAAACGCCACTCGCCAACCAGTCTCAATTCCGACGACTTTGAATTATTAGATTCTCACCGGCTCTCCTTGGCAGCAGTCGCTAGCTTGTCACCTTTACTCACTACGACTGGTCGTAAGGTGCGTGTAGAGCACTCTAAGCGCGCCGCCAGGCGCCTTAAACTAAATCGAGAACGTCAAGATAAAACTGGAGTTGGCGCACCCGCCAAGGATAATGTTGCAATTCCGGCTATGCTGGTGCGGCGCGCAAATGGAGCCATTACTTTGATGCTGCCGTGGCAGTGGGTGAAGATCTTTTTCAAGAAGTTGGTCATCCCGGGGTATACGATCTTTGGCGGATTAGAGCAATATCACCAAATCATGTATGAGAGACGATTACCATTCTTTCCTGATGATTTCCCTGGGACTGAAGCTGGACTGGTCGCTGAGCGCGAAAAAGCAGAGGAGCGCGAACACCAATGGAAGGCGCGTCCTAGGAGTAAACGATTCGAATATTCTAGCTTGAAATTGCGAAACGGCGACGGCAAGGGCGAACTCGGCCGTCCATTTTCATGTGACTGGTCGTTTCTTTTGTGTCGGCTTGTGGGACAAACAAATGTTCGTCCATGGATGATTACAGATTTTAAAAAATTCGTAAAAAGGCAGGATAATGGGAATCAGCAAGGCGAACTTTTATCCGCGATTTTCCAAGTCGGCATCACGTTAGTTGCGCGCGGGAGACCGAGTGCTACTGCGCGTGTGTATGCGATTCCCGAATATGATTTACATCGGTGGATGAGGATGAAATATGATCGAAAGACCCAACCATCGACTGCAGATGTATGCATATTTTGTCCATTTTACATTTTTCCATATCTAACGTTTGAAAACAATATAGTACCCCCCCTGTCCGCGTGAGTCATATTTAATAGGATACATAACAACCGGTGGATTCAATCTTAAACAAGGAAAAGGAACTGCGATTGCTAGTTTATCATTCACTTTGACTGAAAAGCATTCTAATAATTTTAATAAACGGTACTGTCTTGTTCGGGATGTGGGAGAAGATATTGGCCGGCTTGCTATTTGGGAGGCCATTTAATTAACCCTGTATATATTTCTTTTTTTTTTTTTTTTGTATATAAAATGACTTCTTTCTTACTTATTTCCATATATACCTTCTGCGCCCCTTTCATAGCCATCAGATCATTGAATCATGGAATATATCAACATCGAGAAACTATACGTAGTTATCTCATCCCCATCGGCTTTACAGTTATACTGTCATTTGTGTTACTTATTATACAATTATGCATTTTGGTTTGGTGAGTATACTAAAGTAGAGTAAGGATATTTTCATAGCTTGGGACCGTTAGTGTAGTGGTTATCATACTTGCCTTCCAAGCAGGTGACAGGGGTTCGATTCTCCTACGGTTCATTTTTTTGTCGCGTATTAATAGTGTATGTAGTATTAATGTTTTTTTTTTGATCGATATATGTGAATTTAGATCGAAAAAGATCGAGGTGGATTAGGAAAAGAAATAGCGTGTACAATGCTGGCTCCTTTTCATAGACGACCGAAACAATCTCAAAATGAATCGAGTTGTGTAAGATTACTTGTTTAGGTATTTAATGTTTATTATATATAAATTATACATGATTATATTGACATTCATGAGATAAGTGTTAATACTCATGAGACAAGCGATGATGATTATGGAGAGGATAGGTGAGTGAGAGCAGATCATTGATCGGACTCGATAGCATGAATGATTGCTAATATATATTGCGGAGCTAGTGATAAAGGAAAAAAAGTGAATGTTAGTTATAATCGACGGGCCAATAAATAAATTCTTAAAATATAAATAGGAGAGAACGGACTTGGTACGATCATTAATTCTCGGTGTTTGGTTCGCAAACGGAGAAATCTCAAATCATCCTAAATAATAGCAATACCACTTTGTAAGTAACGATCTTAAAAAGCAAAGAGGACCCAAATAAAGGGATAGATTACATCTTGTTCAAAGAAATGTTCTGTGAATTTTTCTGCCGCTTTCACGAAATTGATACACATCTCAGCATACTCTTCAATCGACACCGTATTATTATCCTCATCACCTTGCTCTTCATTGATGCCGGTTGTATCATTATTACTGCTCTTCCGTTTAACGAACAAGGCGCGGTCATCCGATGATATCAAGTCGTTTTTAATAATTTTGTGATGTATCGGGTCGATAATGATAAATCCATATACCTTATGCTTTGCGCTTATGCGGGCTATTATTTCGTCGACAGATGCTGTGATCCTGGCACCTCGATTTGTCGTCGCGGCGGAAGTAGCTGCAGTTGTAGAAGAATCATGGGACGCTGAGGATAAATTGCCTGCTACTGCTGAAGTGTTTATGGATGGCATTATCAACTTGAATAAATTTGACCTAGTGTGGTCGGTGAAGAGATCATATCTCCCAACCGAGGTTGTGTATTGATTATTCAATATACTGTGTGTACCCCGCACTCTCTTTAGAAATCGAGTAAATAAACTGGTTCGAATTGAACAACGTCTTCATTTGATAATTCTGTACTTTGTATATTCTTATTATGCTATTTTAATGTTATGGTATAATAACGGGCAGTGTGGTAAGCTAGTGTTTCATTATTTTCAACAAGATTTACTGTCAAGATACAGTCTCTGAGATAAAGGCAGAAGGCACATGATAGAATGATATTTTTAATTATTTTCAGAACCCGTTCAATATATATACAGATATATTTATTTCCATTCATATGATGTACAACTCAATCCAATCATGACAAGGAATTTCGCACTAAAACTAATCGATCTCGATATTGAACAACAATCTGATTGAATATGAATTACTGATGAGAAGGAAAGCTCTTTCTTGACGTCGAAATAAATATTGCAGAAACAAATTGATTTAAGCGGTAGTAGGAGCGGGGTTCATTCTCCGTCTGCCGTTAGTCAAAGTAACGTTGACGAACCGTCCTTGAAAAAATGTTAGCATTTAACGCTTAATTCTGAAAAACAGAAAAACATACTGTTGTAGAGAATGCGCTTTTTGGCACGGCCCTTGGGGACCTTCTTCTTCTCGGTCTTGTCGACTGTTAAGTAAAATGTCAGTTATTGCTCCTTGCACGATACCTGTATTCAGATCTATTCCATCCCGTCACATTTGTTATATCGCTTTCTTCTTCTTATTTCTTCTTTTTATTTCCCCCTCTGAATACGTGTAATCGCCGATAGACAAATGAGGAGAACATACCCTTAGGAGTCTGCGACTTGACTTTACCGGCACGAGCGAGGGATCCGTGAACTTTGCCCTATAAAACAAAAAAATCATAGTCAGCATCTGCTAACAAACCAAACAGATCTCAAACGCGATAATAGCAACATACCATTGTGAATATTGTTGATGGATTGTAAGTGACGAGGAGGATTCAAATCAGACAAGGTATGCCTTTCCGGTGCTCGCTAGGAACCTTAGGGCTTTGTCTGCGTGACTGTCTTTTCTATGTAGGGTTGCCAACCTGCAAAGGCCTTGTTCTGGGTACGGGTTTCACTAATAAAGAATGTGACCTGCCTAATATGGACTAGCGCATTTGATATTCTCGCTCTACTCTTAAAATATTATAATATAGACTAATGCACGATTCAATAATACAACGACTTTACTGAGCACTGAATTGCACAGAATAAAACGCAGGCAGCGAGCCTATCAGTGGCCGCGGCTTATCGGTCCAGTAAGTCACTAGCCGCAATCAGTTAGCTTAAGGTCAGAAAGCAACCACACTAGCCTTGTTCAGGAAAAGGGCAAGGGCACGTCATTGGGCCTCCATCGCCTCCGCGGCCATCACCAACTCTTTGCTGCTCATCGCAAAACAAAGCAGGCCTTTCGGAACACAGTATAAAGCTATCATCCGATCGTGAGTCCGCTCCTGCTCGAGTGTGTACTGCCGAAAAGCGGCCTCTTCGACTCATTTATTCGCTATTCATATACATTTCTCGATAAGATACGAACCACTCTTATCTTGTTTATCGCAATCGATTTTCCAGTCACAGAATTATACAGAATAGCAGAATGCCGGCCCGCGCAACTTCCCCGCCTTCAATCTCATCGGCATCCTCGTTTGTTCACAAACCCTTTCGTTTTTGGCAGCGTCAGCAAGATGACCGTGGCTCGGCTTTTTCAGTCGCAAAGAAGCGTCGTTGGTGGTCTCCGGCGTCGCTGCGTCGGTTCGCCATCTCACTTTTTGGTTTCAACGTCTTGCCGGTGACCGTACTCGCCGTGGCTACTTATGCCGCATTACTTATCACTACCTATGTTATTCAGTTTGCCAATCCTCAGACTGCGTCTGCTGCGGCTATCTCAGCGGCTCCTGGATCGTACTCTGAACAAGTGGAGAACGCGTGGTACGACTTGCAAGTCATTTCCGAATACATGCATCCTTACAACTCGCACGCAAACGACTACGTGCACGATTATATTTTGAACCGAACTTATCAGATCTACGAGAACGCTGCTCACCCCGAGTATATTGAGGTCTATGACGATTACGGCAACAATGTGACCTTCCGCCAGCCGGATCTGTGGGACCCGAACGCGCCGTCGGGAAAGATTATTTATTACGAATCCAATAATGTGCTTGTCAAAGTTGAAGGTACCGATCCTAATTTGCCGGCCGTCTTGGTGTCGGCGCATTTCGATAGTGTCTCGACCGCCTACGGCACGACTGATGATGGCGTCGGTGTCGTTACTCTGCTCTCGATTCTCGAGGACTACGCGAGCATTGACGGTGAAGATCGGCCTTTACGCACAATCATCTTTCTGTTTAATAATGCCGAGGAGTTTGGATTGTACGGTGCCGAGGCTTTTTTCTTTCATCCGTGGTCGGAGCTCGTATCGACGTTTTACAATCTCGAAGGTACGGGTGCTGGCGGACGCGCAGTCTTATTCCGTGCGTCTGATTATGGCGTTGCTGATCACTTCTCAGCCGCGGAGAATCCTCATGCAAACTCGCTTTTGCAAGAAGGATTTGAGCACGGGGTTATCAGGTCAGAGACAGATTATCGAGCATATGAGAATCATGGACTACGTGGTATGGATGTTGCATTCTATACTCCGCGCGCGGTATATCATACAAAGGGTGATAGTATTCAGGGAACCACAAGGGGCAGTGTGGATCATATGCTTACTACGTCGATGGATACTGTTCGATCGATGGCTAATGATATCAATCTCGACGCCTCTTCCAAGAGTAAAGCTGTTTTCTTTGACTGTGAGTGCACAAATTTTCTTTTCTACATTTTAATTTACACATACTAAACTGATTGATAGTATTCGGAGAGGCATTATTTGTTGCTCCCGTGCAGACTTTCTTTGTTGTCGACACTGTGATGTTGGTTGTGACGCCGATCATTTTATTTTTACTTCTCTTTGGACTGGCAAAGTCGCGCAAGCTGAATCTTGGAAAGAGAGGCTGGGGACGATTTCCGGTCTCGATTGTACTTTCGACTGCGATCTTGTTTGGTGTCATGGCCGGATTGCGACGCGCTAATGGATATATATTCTATTCGCATGTGGGATTACCGTTTATTGCACTGGCGTCGCTGTACTTCTTTTTGAATTACTTCTTTTTATCGGGCGCGCATCGCTTCAAGCCTGTTCGTCACCAGCGGTTCAAGATCTTGCTCGAGCTCTACTTTTTATGGTGGATCGTGCTCGTGTATGCTAATGTTGAGGAGAATCGCATGTCTGGTACGGGATTATATTGGGTTACATTTAACTTTGTTGGAGTGTCGTTTGCGTTGCTCTTGGATATTATCGCGTTATACTTTGAGCCTCCTGCGCCAATGTACTTTATGGCGCGAGCCGAAGCAATTGGATCGGAGCAGCATTATATCGCGCAAGACGACGAGGTTGATCATATTTCTCCACAAAGCGAGAACGAGGACGATGATGCGTCGGAGGATGCCCCGTTATTAGGAGACACGGCTAGTGAGCAGATGGCTGGATTTAGTAAGAAGCTTGAAAGTCGAGTTGATTTCGCTTGGCTTTTGGAGTTCTTGATTCTAGTTCCGTTTTCTGTGTTTTTGACTTCGCAGATTGGATTTTTAGCGTTGGCAGCTGTGCAGCAGACGCTACAGGAAGGTGGCCCTGCTATTTATAATGGTGAGTTCATGTTTTGAGAAAGATATGAGATACGAAAGAGGCGCTAACGTTTTATATAGTGTACCTGAGTCTATTCGTGTTTTTGATTATTCTGATGTACCCGATTCTCCCATTCATCCACAAGATTCATGTCGTCGTTCCGTTTTTGCTACTGTTGACATTTATTGGCACATTTATCGCCTCGGCACTGCTATTCCCATTTTCAGAGACGTCCCCGATGAAGATGACGTTTATTCAGCAAGTTGATTTAGACAATCTCGATGCCGGATCGGTTGTTACCGTTAGTGGATTAGCGCCGTATACGGAGAACATCGTGCGAGATTTGCCTTCAGTGAAGATGTATGAGTACGGATTTGAGTATGAGACTGAGAAGAATTTGACGGTCGATTATATGGTATGGTGTCAGCCGTCGAGTGCGAGCGGAATTGTAAAGTGTCAATACCCTGGACTATATCCGAATGTATCTTATGGGTATCCATATGAATGGTTGAACGTGACGCAATACAACTCGACGTACAATTTCACGTTTGATGATGAGATCACTTATACGAGCAGTGCTCTGCCATACGAGCCGACGGCGACGGAATCTGTCGGCGACAAGATGATTTTCAAGACCGGGGTTCTTCGCAGCCAGAGACGCTCGGCGGTTATTATGGAAACCGAAGACGGAGTCGAAGATACGGCGCCGTACTATAATGCGACGGTCAAGATTTACGTGAATAACTCGCGATCATGCGTAATGCAGTTTACACCTCCGTTTGAGCCGTTTGAGTTTTCTGGATTTGGGCCAAATTCGACTAATTATGACAACGAGACAGAAGAGGACGTTGTTATGACTGATGCGAAGCCTGAGCTTACGTTTAGCAAGTATGTTGTCACTAGCGTGAAAGTCACAACGAATGAGACGAGTGGGTATAATTTTACTAGCGATACGATTACCTGGGAAGAAGGCATCGACAAGATTTCGCTGTACAAACTAGATTTCGATTCGCCGTTTATCGTGTCGCTGATGTGGAAGTACAAAGAGGATATGGGCGAAGATGAAGTGGATTACCCGGAAGAGTTTTTGAAAGTGTTTGTGGGATGCCAGTGGGCAGAGTGGAAGGAAGGTATGATTCCTGCGCTTGATGAGCTGGATAAATATAAAACTTCCTGGTCCGCGGTTACAAAGAGTGGGGTTGGGTTAGTTGAGGTGTGGAAGGAGATTGATCTTTTTGATGAAGATTTCTTGGTGGAGTATGATCCTGAAGACTTGTGAGGTGGTGGTTATAAGATATAGGTTGGGATGTGATTGATTTGATTATTTAATTATTTGATTATTTGATTATTTGAATATTTTGGCTTGGGCAGGATGTTTTGTTTTGTTTTGTTTACTGCGTTTATGGTTATTGCTATTAAGAATAGAGTAAAGATAAGAGGATTTGATTTAATTCAACATGGTGTTTCCATATGTTGTAATTTCTGTAGTATTGAATCTATAGCCTCAAATCTATAGCATTCTGATAGTTTGATAAAATTGATTACACAGATTAACCACATCTTCAAAATAGAGCACCAAATAGGATTTAATAATAACTGGAATGATCTGCGATGAGACAATACATCTCTGTACATCTGTTTCGGCTTTCGACAACATTTAGTGATTGGTTAGGAGCAGAAGAAGCAGATCATTGTCATCTAACATTGTGATTAGAATATAAGAATAGTAATACTTCTCGCACATTAAGAAAACAGTCGGAGAATAAAGATAATCCGAGGCCCTTAATTTCCAATATAATAAATAGAATGAATAGAATGAATAAAATGAATAAAATGAATAAAATAAAAGAAGAAAAGAAGAAAAGAAGAAAAGAAGTAAAGAAGTAAAGAAGAAAAAGATCGACAGCGAAATAGAACAACTAACTAAACTGTCTAGAAAGCTTTCCAATTTTTAATGCGTTTGAAACTCAAGCAACGAGTGGCTGGCATTATTTCTTTTTTTTGATCGAGAACCTGCCCTGCGGTCTCACTTGCTACTTTGGATAGTAGAGCTACTTTACGGTTCAATGTATTTTCCTTGATAGCCAATAATCTTCTATACAAAGAATAAATATAAAGGTGACGTCGATCATATACAAGCAGCGATAAATAATGCAGTCAATATATTATACAGTGTGTTGTACAATATTGTTTAAAACATATTTTATACAGCTACCGGATATAGCCAACACAGCATCTCGTCTAAATGCAAAAAGGATCACCGTGTCGAAGCGTACCTTTCTGCCAACTGCATATAAACTGTAATTGCCTAAGCGTACACAACAAAGACCACCCGGTGTGCGATGAGAGGGATCGCTGCTGGCAAAAGCTCGAATACTGGGGATAATGTATTAATATTCCAGAAGCCAAACAGCTAATAGGCTAACAGACTAAACCAAATGACTACTAACTCCCATAATCAGTAATTACTTAACAAAGTGGGTATTGCGCAAAAGGAAAGAGATCCCGAGGGTTTACTTGGAACAATTTAATCTGGACATGATCGCAGCGGCTAACTAACCGAAGTGTCTTGTACTCGTCACTATCCTTGCTCTTCGTGCTTAACGCTTTCTATGTATTCTGTGCATTTACAATATCAAAGATATATATATATGTATGATTTGTATGATCATCGTCTCTTTCATCTCTTGGAAAATGTATCTATTGAAACAACACACTTGGAGAGTCGAGAGTAATCTCAAACCTGTAGCCGTCATCTGCTACCGAAGTACCCGCCGTTCTTCAGTGGCGCTTCTGTAGATCATCACAGCTCATTATTCTTACTCTTTTTTTATATACTATTAATTTGCTATTTCTTTTCATTTTCAGCAAATAAATTGAAAGCAATTAATAGAAATTGGAAAAAAAGAAATAGGAAAAAATAGGAGAAACAAGATAACCTAATCCATCTTGAACCTACTCGATTTGCTGGCTTTACTTTTATTATAGAATTTTCATTCATCTACATTTCATGCAAGCAATCCAAAAGTAAATATATAATTGTATACAAATAAAAAAAAAACTTCTCAACAAAAATATAGAAGAAAATTCGCACCATAACTAGTTAAATAATGGTAAAAAAAAAGAATCACGTATATATAAATTAAAAACGAAACACAAAACACCGTGTAATTCCGAACAGTACATGCAGCACACATTATATAAATAGCAAAACAAATAACAACAAAGCACAAGAAATAACGAAAAAGTAGAGAAAAATAACCAAAATCATACAAAACAAATCATCCAATCCAAATCAAAGCGACATCGTCAACCATTCCCACTGATTTCCATTAGACGCCGCGTTTGCGGCTCCGCCATTCTTGTCTCCATCATTCTTTACAGGCGACTTGCTACTTCCACTTAGTCTCTTCTGCTGCTGCTGCTGCTGCTTAGATCCAGGTGATCGCTGCTGCGTCTGTGGTAATATACTATGCGGAGACGGCGCGGACTGCATCCCTGGCGATGTTGTGTGATGCTGCGGTGATGTTTGATTACTCAACGTAGGCGAGCCGAACCCACTAGCTGCATCCTGCTTCGCTTGACCTTGCAACTGCGCTTGCAACTGCGCCTGAATCTGTGCCTCAGACTTGCCTTGACCGATGTGAAACCCCAGCGGCGTAATCGGCATCAGTCCTAAATTACCACCACTTCCTCCTGACATCACCGGTGGGCTGTCACCAGTTGGATTCGCACTAGTCACAAGCGAGTTCTTGCGCGCCGCCTTCTTCGAATTCGACCGATTCAATACTGGCGGTCCACTACCGCTCGCACTGCCCGCCGCGCCCCCGGCCACTGGCGGACCGCCGCGGTTTCGCTTCTTGATAACATCCGTCTTGAGCGACAACGGTCGCACAACTCCATGCAACTTCAAAAACAATCCACACGCGTTACACAGCGGCAATCCATCAGGATCCCTTCGCCACAGCGGCGTCGTCTGCGTCAAACAGTTTGTGCACGTAGTCGGCTGGCCATTCACCTGCATGTTGGGATTCTTGGGATCCAAAGCCATTCCCGACGCTACTGCTGCTTTCGCATCAATGCCCTTGCCGTCACCCTTTGAGTCCGGTGAAGCTGCATTCGAAGACACGCCATTGCTGTTATTACTATTACCATTACTGAGACCGATCTTATTGCCGCTGTTGCTATTGCCGCTTTTGGTGTTCTTGTTATTCTTACTGTTACTGTTGTTGCTGTTGTTGCTGTTGCTGTTATTAAAGGCAGAAGCTCCGCTCGCGTTTGGACTCGTCGTGGCAGATGTACTTCCGGTCGACGTAGCAGCAGTGCTCGTGCCGCTTCCCGCTGTCATCGATCCATTCGTGCCCGTACTGTTGGGACTAAACTGCTCTGGCGGCGTCGCCGGATTCGACTGGATCCGCCTCGCCAGATTTTGCTGCAGCAGCGACGTAGTATTCGTAACCGACTGTGTGCGTGCAATTTTTTGCTTGCGTCCGAAATTATCTTGGTTGCCACCGCGACTCCGATTGTCGTGCACCGAGCTGGGTGGCACATTAGTCGACTGACCCCATGGATCTTGTAGCGGCGTCATTTGCGGGAAATGGCTCGACGGTGCCGGCAGTGAGCTCGGCATACCATTAAACGGAGACGGCGCATCATTCGGCATACTACCACTGTTAAACGACGACTGTGAGAAACCCTGCACGCTGTTGAACGGTGACGCCGCGTCGTTGGTTGGCATGCTGCCGAATGGCGACTGCGCGTCGCTGGCAGCGCGGCCGCGCATCCAGTCTTGCGCCTCACTTGTCTTGTGGCCATGACCTTGCACGCCAACCATGTCAGAATCGTTAGAAAGATCGAGAAACTCGGAGCCCGGCATATGCTGCCCATGACGACGGTACAGCACATCATCGTCATCCATCGCGTAGTCGTGGTTAAGCACTTGCGACGGATCCACGTGCTGAAAGCTGATACCGCCATCATTTGGACCTTGCGAATAGAAATCATTGGACGACACGCCTGGCGTGTTTTGACCAGGCGGACCCGGAGGAAATCCATCCTGCACGCCAGTGAACGAGATTGAATGTGAGAGACTTGGCCGCGCCGAATGGTGCGAACCACTGTTGTTGCTGTTGTTATTATTACTGTTATTCAATCGCGAGTTTGAAGAGAAGTTCATCGAGCGACGATTAGGAGCCGGCTCGTGAGTCGTGATTGTGTCAAAGAAAAGAGACTCGCGAGTCTCTTGTATAGGATGTGGCGTCGAGACTGACGACTGTGGGCCCGACGGTGGCGGAGAATAAAAGTCTCCTTGCGAGGTAACAGACGAAGCGAGCGACTGGTTACCGTACATGATGGAAAATGCGTGATGACCGGTTGCCATTGGCGACTGCACTGGTGAGAAAGCGATGCTGTGGCTTGCGCTGGAAGAAAGGCCCATCTCGTCTCTGTTCTGGTTCGAATTATAAGGATCGACGAGCGCAAAAGGGTTTGAAGACGGATTGAATGATGGATTGAAGGACGAAGAAAGCGACTCGCGACCCTCGAGGCTATAGTCCGGGATGTTGTGGTCGCCATCGATATTCATAACACTTGCCGACATCATTGGCGAAAATTCTGCCGGTCGCTTCTTGCCCTATCAAAAACCGTATCAGCAATCAACAGAAACACATAAAGTATGAATTTGAATCAAGGAGGCAAAAAAAAAAAACACAAAAAAAAAACCACTCACCGATCGGTCGTCATCAGTACCACCTTTGTACGACATGGAATCAAAATCAAATTCGCCCTTGACGTCAAAGCCAGGAGCCAAAGAATGGCTAGACTCTGAAGCCTTTGAATCCGATGCGAGCTTGCCGGAGCGGATTGGTATGGCGGACGAAGTCGCGTGAGAGGAAGCCGAGGCCGAGTAGGGTGCATCAGCCGAAGGCGAGACGTATAGGCCGGAGGGAGAGCCGACGATTGAGGAGGGAGTGTAAGTTATTTCATCGATGAAGGCGTTACCTATCTCGGAAGCGAGAGGGCTGTCAGCCATGCCAGTTGAAGTGGGGGACTTGCGGGTGGCGGAGGCTGTAGAAGTAGAATGCGGCGATCGGCTATTGATTGCAAAGTCAGCGGAGGGGACGAGGTTGAATGAGTACCAGATTCTGCTCTGCCCAGCCAAATGATGAAGAAGAGTAAAGGAAAAAAAAATAAAGAGAAACAATAAAAGGAGAAGATGAAAGATAGAGGGAGTGTGAGGAGAGGAGATGTCGAAAAATAACAGGCAAGGCGAGCAGAGAGAGGAAGGCACGAAAGGAGGAAAAAAAAACTCTAAAATACGGGTACTCACGCATTAGTCGAGGCGGATACGGCAGCGGAAGCTACTGCGGCTCCAGTAAAGACAGACGACGAGCCGAGCGAGGAAGACAGACTTGAGACGGAATTGCTGCGGTCCTTTCTGCGGAGAGTCATTGCCATCATACGCCAGGAGAGGTTTTCCATACGCTCCTGGTAGGGGAGCGAGGCCTTTGCCTTTGAGTAGATGCGCCAGATCGTGGAGGCGTTGTTGTCTTTGGAGAAATCATCAGCGGCCGAGGCCGAGTCGAGGCTTGGCAGGTCTAGAAGAGTTGAACGCGAGAGAAGAGAGAGACGGGCAGAGTGAGAAGAGGCGAGAGAGTCTGGGGCGGTAGTGGTGTCGTCAGGTGAGCGACCGCCGGAGAAGGCATCTGCCTGGTCGAAAGAAGGCGGCGCCGAGGGCGAGACGGAGTCGTCGGAGAGCATAGAGAGGAGATGCGGCGAGGATTAGAGGTAGCGGCGCATGCGGTGGGAGTCGAGGGTTGAAGACAAAGAGATGGAGACGCAGAGGAGGCTGGTGAGGAGGACGGTAATTGGAGGAGCGGAGCTAGGTAGAAGCCTGGTGAACGAAGAGAGAAGCGGCGAGAAGAGTAGATAAGTAACAGAGAAGAACAGTAGACAAATAAGAACAATCGAGCCAAAAAGAGAAGACAATAAAAGATATAGCAAGGCCGAGGAATAGAGGATGGGTGCGGATGGGAGAAGAGTGGTGAAGATGGAGCGGAAGTGAGTGGGCGACCGGGCTCTAGGTTTCAGACCCGCGCAGCTTACCCGGCGTCAAGGCTTGTTGTTAGGGTGACGAATTGGGGTGATCCTATAATACGTCTGTACAAAAGACAGCCTGTGAGAAGGCGAAATGACATTGGGCGATTACAAGGTAAAAAAATGAAAAAATGCAGTATAGTATCTAGTATAATGTAGTTTAATACAATATAGCGCCATACTACGGTGTTGTATATTACACTATAGTATAATCCAGCAATAGTATGGTGAATGGTGAAGAGCAGAGGACAGACCTTCCGGATTAGGCAAGTACTCAATTCAAGCCAAGCCTCATATGTATATAATAGAACGCTACAAGGATGTCTGCAATTATATTACAGTATAGTGAAAAGCATACACACAGTACAGCTATAGTCCATGTATTTATATCGGAAGAGCAATAATGGAGTAAAAGAAGGCATCTTTGAATGCAATGCGGATACTACTGCAAGAAGAGCAGGAGCATGCACTAATAGACACTAGACAGTATAGTCGCAGTCTACTTGACTGTCGGTAGATCTACAGTCAGTAGACTGACTGTCAGAAGACTGTGGCTATACAATTGAACACCATATAAGAATTTATGGATTATTGCTATGAATACAGCAACGCGATAACTGAACAGCGTAGCACAGTTGACTAGAATATATATTACATGGTGTAACAGAAAAAGAGTAGAAAGGGCATACAGCGGCCAGCCAGTAGGATGCTTTCTAAAAGTAATCCACTTTTTATCTCTTCTCTATTACCTCTTCGGGCTCTATTTTCACTATCTTGCCTGCTTCTCATACCTACTCCTCTCTCTGTATCTATATCAGTCTGCTCTAATATCTTTACTCTCTGCTACTGTAAACTCCGGATACTATTCGCACACATAAATATAATTATGCTCTGACCCAAGGCGTATTGGTGGCGGTACGCACACGCCGAGGCCTAAACGGCCTGTGCCCCTGGGTAGAAATATCTAGTGTAGATCTAGTAGAACAGTTACGTAATACATGATTTATTATATTGTTTCATATTCTGCTCTTCAACGGCCCTCGGCTTGTCCGCGCTTGCTTCAACCAGAAATATCATTTAACTTAGCGCACACATGTGTTAGTAATCATTGGCCTGACGATTACATAAGCATACTGCACGCTGGTAGTCGCACTACTGCTCATATCTTCACCTCTCTCCATCACTCTTCAAATACAGGACACAACAGCAAATAAAAACCAGCAATGGCGGGCGCTGCAAATGCTGCAAATGCTGCAAATGTCGCTATTGCCGCGATGATGCGCACGAAATTGGCTGCCGACAATCCTTCATTGTCAACTTCGACTGCTCTCGACCATGCCAACAATGATACTGGACCACCACAGAAGCTGTCTCATGTAAATTCTATACTCTCTATGTTTTATAATGAACTGGATAGAAAAAACTAACCTTTTGCCAGATTACTAAAGGTCGCGCGAAAGGGCCAAAACGTCGTCCACCTAAAGCTGCTACTATGCCTCTAGATGCAGCAGCTTCTCCTTCAGCAACAACATTAACAACAACAACGCCCACCCTCAGCCACGCAGCTTCATTTCCAACAGACTCGATAACGACTCGCCTCTCTTTTTTTAATTCTCCGGATCACAAATCGAAAATGCCGCCGGTACCAGCAAAACCCATCTTTGCTACAATCAAACCCGGCATGCGTAAACCATCCTTCTTTGATCAGCCTGTTGAAACTGATAATGACAGCGACATCGAAAAAGCACAACATCCAAGCTCGGTCTCTTCTATTAGGGCCAAATATCTACATCGTGACCAGCAAGCTGTCGAAAAGACTAACATTACTCCACCGGCGTTGATTAAAAAACCATTATTCCCTTCAAAATCGTATGATGGCAATGATTCAACCAAATCGTTGTCAGCCCAGAGAGAAGAAACTTTGGTGTTGAGTAAGAAGCCTCTATTCGCTGATGCCTCTGCTCCTGTACTGAGTAAGAAACCATCAGTCTCGGCAGAGAGGAAAGTTTCGACTCCCGTATTGAGCAGGAAACCGCTCCTATCAGACAATGGCTCTGCTCCTGTACTGAGTAAGAAACCATCAGTCCTTGCAAAGAAAGAAAATGATCTTCCCGAGTTGAGAAAGAAGCCTCTATTTTCTGACAACTCTGCACCTGGCTTGGACAAGAAGCCTTCATCAACAGCGAAAGAGGACGATAAAAAGATTTCAAATACTGTGTCAAGCAGGAAACTGCTCTTTTCTGATAGTGACTCGACTCCTGTCTTGAGTAGGCAGGGTTCTCCTGAATCGAATGAGAAATCGTTATTTTCCGATGACTCTGCTCCTGTACTGAGCAAGAAGCCAGCAATCTCAGTAAAGAAGGATGACAAAGTAATTTCAACTCCGATATTGAGCAGGAAACCGCTCTTCTCAGATCATGTCTCTGCTCCTGTCTTGACCAAAAAACCATCGCTTTTAGCGAAAGAAGATGACAAAGAAGTTTTAGCCCCTGTCCTGGGCAAAAAACTATCGCCATCGTCAACTAGCAGCGCAGAACTTGACAAGAAGCCGCTTTTCTCCAAAGACTCACCGTCGAGCAAGAAATCAGCGGAGTCACCGATTATCAGGCGAAAGCCTCTATTCTCGGTTGAGAAGAAAGAAGAACATCGTTCGCCTACAGTGATCAAAAAACCAGTGTTCCCAGCCGAAAAGAGATCTTTCTCTCCTTCCGCTACAAATAAGAAGGATTTAGTGACAGAAACGGAGGCACCTTTACTGAGCAAGAAACTGTTGTTTACTGTCAATAAGGAAGTCCAAGCACCGGCATTAACTCGCAAACCGCTATTCTCTACCGAAAAATACCAAGAGAACATATCATCAGCCGTCAAGAAGCCGGCTCTTGACAACGAGAAGCCTTTCTTTTCGGGAAAAGTCTATGACGATATCTCGAAAAAGAGCGCAATTGTGCCTGCGCCGAAGCATTCTGACCAAGTCAAGCACAATATTTCTGCAAAGCCTAGCTTGACAAGTAAACCACTCTTTGACGATTTATACGACAAACCTGCTCTTAGTGCGAAACCTACTCTTGCAAAGCCTGATATAGGAGCGAAGCCCAAGGTCAGAGCAAAACCAATCACAAGCGGCAGATCTACCGAGGAGCCCGATATCATGATATTGTTTAATAAATCAGGTTCTTCATTAGAAGCAACTGATGACGAAGAACCGACACTGAAAAAGTCAGTGAGAGATGCGGCTATGAATTGGGGATTGCAGCGTTCGAGTGTCTATTAATGTATAGAGAGTAATGTTTAATCTTTAGTTTAATTTTGGGAACTTGTTTTGTCTATTAGAAGTTTGGGAGTATAATCTAACCGTCATATTTGTTCATATTCAAAGTCTGTCGTTGATATGAATCGCCACGCGTGCATCAGAACCATCACGTGATGAGCGCGCGCCGTTGTTTTGTAGACGCGTAACTTACAAGCTGAAATAAGAGACTAGGACGCACATGAAAATATTCGAAAGACGGTACTCGCGAGAATGCATCATCGACCGTTCAAACCGCCGACCTTTATCGGCAAGGATAGTACTGAAAATTCACTGTTTTCATCAACCGACGAACGACGGAAATTAGCTACTGTGTCCGCTGAGCGAAGGCAAGGTCTTGCTACTGCTGCGTCTTTGAAGCGGAAACAAGCTGACGAATGTAGCGTGCTTGAAATTGATGACGAGGAAGAGGAGAAAACGAGCAAAAAGATAGCAGAGCAAAATCATGACGAGGATTGTCGGCCGCTTCCGAATGCTGTGTTTAAACCTCTGTCGATATCTCGCAAACCGCAAGCACCTAGCGCAAAATTTACCAGTCCATCATTCTTGCCGACCAGTCGCGAGAACAGCAGTCAAGGGAGCGTGATTGTGAGTGAGAAATCATTGTATTTTAAAGCGCTATGGCGTAAACAAACTACAAAAAAGAACAAGACCTGGGACGGCGACGGCGTGGTTACTCTCAAATTGACGCTATGTACTTTGCAAGACGATACCGGGAAGATGTGAGATTTTGAACAGAATGATTTGCAAACAAGAAGATTGATGCTAATGTTGGTCTTTAGATTGGGTAAAACGCGATGTAACTTTACTACCCTCTCCGAAGGTGAGACTGTCAAGATTGGAGGTTATGAAATCGAAGTCGAACACCGAATCCCAGAAGCAGAAGTTCTTACAGGACGAGCATTCCTTAATTCCCGAGCTCATACCATTCATATTATCGACGATATACCACCGTCAAAACCGGCAACTGCTTCATTCAAATCACCATTCACATCCACGAGTTCTTACGGTGCTTCCCAGCCCAACAAAAAGCCTTTGGCAAAACCTCGACACGATCCAGATCGACCAAATGCGCTTGTCATGCCGCGCCCCAAGACCAAATCTACATTAGCCGAAATTGTTGACGTCGTGGTCGATCCGCATCTTTCTCAATACCTACGTGCGCACCAGCGCGAAGGCGTTGTCTTTCTTTACGAATGCGTGATGGGAATGAAGCCAATCACTGGTTTCGGAGCGCTTCTTGCCGACGAGATGGGTCTCGGCAAGACGCTAATGACGATCGCGCTTATTTGGACTTTACTGAAGCAAAATCCTATCGCTGGTATGGATCCTATTGCGCGCAAAGTGATGATTGTATGTCCTGTGACTTTAATCAGTAATTGGAAGCGCGAGTTTAGAAAGTGGCTTGGTCGCGAACGTATCTCTGTGTTTGCAGTTGATGACAACAAGAAGAAGAACGTACGCGATTTCGCAAGAGGACGAGTGTATCAGGTAATGCTAATAGGCTACGAGCGTTTGCAAAAAGTCCAATCTGACCTCAAAGATGTCAAATTCGATCTCGTTGTCTGCGATGAAGGACATCGAATTAAGAGTTCTGTGAATAAAACTGCTCAAACGCTGCGGGCAGTGAACAGCTCGCGAAGAATTTTGTTGACGGGAACGCCCATTCAGAATGACTTGGGAGAGTTTTTCTCAATGATTGATTTTGTTAACCCTGGCTTATTTGATAATTATAATGCATTTAAAAGAGTATGTGAATTGTGAGGTGTGCTATTGAATAACGTGCTGACTAGGAAATAGGAGTTTGAGAATCCAATTCTCAAGTCTAGACAGCCAGAGGCGCGCAAAAAGGACATTGAGCTAGGAAAGGCTCGCTCGGATGAGGTTAGTAATTTCTATACGATGAATATGAATAGAGCTAATGCAGATTTTAGCTTTCAAAGTTGACAAAGACATTTGTCTTGCGAAGAACCGCCGACATTCTATCGAAATATCTGCCTCCAAAATGTATATACCCTTTCTTCGCTTCTGACTGCCAATTAAAGTTACTGATGCGAGTTCTTAGATGAATTTGTGATCTTTTGCAAGCCAACATCGATACAGCTAGAGCTCTATAGGGACCTGCTAAATTCGACCCTGATGAAATCTTTGATTGCGAGCGACGATGCATCGAATCATTTACGCGCAATCACCGCCCTAAAGAAATTATGCAACAGTCCAAAACTTCTACTTAATGCTACTGCCAAAAGCAAGGCAGCTGAATATGATCAACCTATCGATAACGCCTTCTTAGATGGCATTGATCTGAGTAAGGCCCATCGGGGCACAAGTGGAAAACTTCTCTTTCTTGAAGAGTTTTTAAGCAGGGTTTATGCCAAGACCGACGAAAAAATAGTGCTTGTATCTAGCTTTACACAGACTCTTGATGTATTGCAGAACCTGCTTAGCTCAAAGGGGTTCTCGTTTTTACGACTGGATGGGTCGACGCCAATGAAAAAAAGACAGATGATGGTTGACTCCTTTAATCGTGAGGATCAAAAAACCAGCTTTGTATTCTTGTTGAGTGCAAAAAGCGGCGGGTGTGTCGTTTTGTCCCCTTTATAATCAAGACCTTAGCTAACAGGTGGCTAAATAGAGCCGGTATTAATCTCATAGGAGCCTCGCGGTTGGTTCTTTTCGATACAGACTGGAACCCATCTGTAGATTTACAAGCAATGGCTCGAATCCATCGCGACGGGCAAAAAAAGCCGGTATACATATATAGATTATTAACAACCGGCTGTATAGACGAGAAGATCTACCAGCGCCAACTAACAAAACAGGGTCTCGCCGATAACTTCATGGACGGCAAGACTGCGTCGTCGGAAAACTCATTCACTATGACTGAGCTTCGAGATATTTTCAAACTGCATGACGATACTGCAAGTCATACGCACGATTTGCTTGATTGTAATTGTGGTGGTAGTGGTACTCATGTGGCTGAAACAATCGTAAAAATAGAAGATGTAAGCGTCAGTAGCAGCCAGCTGCTTGAGGAAGATGACGACGGACCAGGTTGGATGCCGGCATCGCAATTACTACAAGGGAAATCCGCGTTACCGGCGCGGATGCAACCGCAGGCGCGATTAAAGGCATTGTTGGAGTATGTGCATATAGATCCTGCGAAGCTTGTCGGACGATATACAGAAGATTACGAAGATAAGATGGCGGTCATTGGGGATGCCGTGTTGCAAGGCGCATTTAGTGAGAGCGAGGGTAGGATGCTACAAGCAGTTACATACATATTCCGCAAGATTGTTGCTGTCGAGGTTAACGACGACAAGGCAATTGTGATTTCCGACAGCGGCAGCGACGAGGACGAAGAGTTGTAAGAGTTGTAGGGAGATAGCTTTAGTGTATTCCAATCTTATGGAAGGAGCAAGGAATGTGGATAGAACACAGCTGACGTCACTGGCTGAAAATATGAAGATAGAGTTTTAGATCCCTGTGCCTGGCGCCGTGCGAGGGAAGCTCCGGTTATCGTTCTCTGAAACTTGGCACTCATTTTCTCTTCGTCTTCTACTCTTTACTCTTCTTTAAAAGGACTTTACCATCTGAAATACACCAAGACCAGAATATCTGATGGCTATCCGTCGTGCACTCACAATGCCTGTTGCGGCGTTCGAACTCGAAGGCCGCAGACTGCCCCGCGCGACAGTAAACGGCAGCGGGCAAGACGACTACGCGGCGCTACTACCCACCACAGAGCGCGCAAACCACTTCTACATCACGCCGCGACAAGTCTCGACAGTATGCATGAAGCTGCGTTTGATGCTTGACGAGCTCATACCTATTGAAATCAAGGAGTCGCGTATTACGCGACCTGGCGCTGCATCAGTCATCACACCCGCTGTCGTCGAAACCGCGCTCGAAGCTGCCTCGGGAGAGCACAAGGCTTGTATTATTTTCGCGCTGCTCACATGCAAGCACTGGTTCACGAAGCTTGCGTATCGCGAGCTCTATGATGCCGATCTCAATTCACTCAAGGCTACGGCGTGTGAGATGATTGCGAAGCGTATCATTGAAAGCGAGGAGGACCAGGAATTCCTGTTCAAAGAGATGCTCTGCCGCCGTTTTTCGCTAGTTATTGAAGGCGAAGTTACTGATGAACGCAACGCACTTGAGCTGGGTATTGATTTGCATGCACTGACAGTCATTGGCTCGTCGGGTTTTCAAAAGTGCATCACATGGATGTGGCATGGCTGGATTGTTCCCAGCCCAATCAAGCCATCGGAATTTATTAGTTACACTGATGTCGCTGTGCCTGATTTCTGGACACATTTTAATCCAGATCGCATCAAGACTCCCCTCTATCAGAACGCGTTACAGCTCGTGTTTTCGATCGTCTATCTTGCGCTTTATACCGGCGCCGTCAACACTGCCAACCCTGGCGGAAACTTTGACCCTGTCGAGGGCTTGCTCTACGTGTTTACTCTTGGGTTTTTGTTTGATGAGGTTGTCAAGTTCTATCATATTGGAATTTACTACTTTAGCTTCTGGTCTGTCTTTAACGATACTCTCTACGGACTGCTGATTGTCAGCTTTGTATTTCGTCTTATCGCTCTCTCGAGTCCGTATGGCAGTGATGCGCGTCACTCAAACGAGATCCTCGCCTACCAATTCCTTGCATTTTGCGCCCCGCTTGTGTGGTCACGTCTTTTACTTTTCCTCGATATGCAAAAATTCTTTGGTGCAATGCTCGTCGTGCTCAAAGAATTGATGAAGGAATCCGTTGTTTTTTTTGTGCTGCTCATTATCATCATGATTGGTTTCTTACAAGCTTTCGTCGGACTTGATTCTGCTGATGGATATGTAGACACGGGTGTCATGTCGGTGTCTTATATGGTTCGCTCTGTGCTTCAATCGCCTGAATTTGAGCCGTTTGAAACATTTGCTCCACCATTCGGCGCACTGCTCAATTATTTCTTCACATTTGTTGTTTCAGTTTTGCTTCTAAACATTCTTATTGCGCTTTTCAATTCGGCGTACGAAAAGGTCTATGATAACGCTATTGATGAATTCCTTGCTCTTTTTGCCCAAAAAACGATGCGATTCGTGCGCGCTCCGGATGAGAATGTGTTTGTGCCGCCTTTAAATTTGATCGAGATTTTTGGCCTCATACTACCATTCGAGTGGTGGATGCCAAAGCGCAAGTATGCCAAACTGAACGATTATGTGATGACGGTAGTATATTCACCTGTGCTTGTTTTTATTGCATTTTATGAGGTTTACGTCGCCGGATGTATTTTGCGAAATCGCTCTGTTGGAGAAGCTGATGATGATCGCCAAGAGGAATGGGAAGATCCTGAACTTGAAGATGAGATCCAGGCATCGGGATGGCTTAAGCGTGTACGCGAGGCGTCGCCTCATGCCGAGCTTGATCCGGGTTTATATGAATTACAGCAACTGAAGAATCAAATCGACGAAATGACAGATTCACTCAATAGCTTGAAAGAGCAGCTACAGTCTGGCAAAGCTGTAAGCGTGAAGAGTGCTGGTGGAAAAGGTAATGAGACGGAAACCGAGACATTGCTTGATGTTGATACTACTACGAGATCTTCACAGGAGTAATGGTGGGTATAGAAATATTACATGATCGCAAATTTCTTTTTTTTTTTTTTTTGTTTAAGGATGTATTTGGTTTGGTTCTTGCGTACTAGGTAGACTTTTATTCTAAAATACAAAGAGTAATGTACACACAAACCCTATTAAAAATCAACATATAATACATATGAATAGCTGTAGCAAAATAAGAAAGTAAATCCAAAAATGAATAACAAATGAGTCCAAACAAAGATAGCAGTAAAATGTGAGAAAAAAAACACCACTTACAATGACAAACCAGACACCATAACCGTACCCCCACAAATACTGTTTCAAAAGCAATTTACAGCTGTCCCAGTTGATTTTGCTGGAAAGCTTGCAACTTTTGCTGCTGTTGCAACTGCTGCATATATCGTTGCTGCTGCGCATACTGCTGCTGTTGCTGCTGCTGTTGCTGCTGCGGCTGTTGAGGCTGCTGAGGGAGTTGCATTTGCTGATTCATGATTGGAGATTGAGATTGAGATTGAGATTGAGGCTGCTGGAGTTGCTGCAAACGTGCTTGCTGCATCTGGAATTGCTGGATTTGTGCTGGTGTTGGGTGCTCTGTTTGTTGTTGGGTTTGAGTTTGTTGTTGAGCGAGTTGAAGCTGCTGTTGTTGCAGCTGTTGCTGCAATTGTCGTTGGTATTGCTGTTGCTGTTGCTGCAGCTGCTGCAGTTGTTGCTGTTGCTGTTGTGGAGATACACCACCAACCTGAGATGGACTCATTTGATTTCTCTGCTGCTGCTGCATCATCATCATGGCGGAATAAGCCTCTTTAAATAGCTCCTGTAGCTGCTGATACGGCTCGACTAAATTGGCCGTCTCTGGTGGAGCGCTCAGAATTGTCGGATATGGCGGCGCGTGCGAGACTTTACCACGATCAGCAACTCCCGCGAGATAAGCCAGATTAACCTGCAATCGCTTCATACAGCTTTCCAAAAGCACACATTAGCAAACATCTCATTTGTATACACACGAATAATTAAAAAGTTGAACACATACTGGATATAAAGTGGATCTTGTCGCGCATTTTCGATTCCACCGCCAGCATCGCCGCCATGCTTCTGCTGTATTGAAATTGACTCGCGAAATAACTCGGCATTGATTTCAAGAACTAATTTGACGCGCCTTCGATCAAGATCAAGTTTTGATATATCTGTACTCGTCATTTTTTTTGGTTCTTTTCGTTTCTCTAGAGAAGGAGGATTTGGTGAAGATGGAGGTCAGCAACGCGCACGGAGCTTTCGAATGTCTGCTGCGTAAATTTGCAGACTCAATATTTCAGAACCAAAATTTCTATACAACAACAACGACGCAAGAACGAGATTCACAGTCTTGGTGTAAAAAGGTGTTTCAGAATGCAAATACAAAGACAAAGGGAAAATAGCAAACTCAAAATCCCGGATGTGGATTGACGCTGATACCAAAAGCTTATTGAGTGACACACTGTTGTCGCGTTTAGTGACTTAACTATAAAAGCCTCATACATTTGTGTAATAACAACATCGCCTGTCAATAAATAATGCTTTTTGTATTATCTTTACATTTAATAGAATATAGTTTTATTTGTCATCGTCAGGCTTGCTGTTCTTACTGCGTCGTTTCGATGCAAGGTGTTTTTGCCGTTTGCGGTAGGTCTTGATCTGCTGGTCATCAATCTTGATGGTCTGCGAAGAATACTCGATTTCGCCTCGCACAATTCCACCCCGGCCAGCTGACACCGGAATAAATTTGAAGTCATCTGAGATGCTGTACGCAATTGAACGGGTTTCGAAGCGGATCACGCCGACGGTCTGTGGAGTAGTTAGTCGTGTAGAATAAGAATGGTAGCACATCTCGTATGTAAACTGCTCAAGAAAACCACGTACTGGGTATCGTTTATCCTTGTCTTTCTGTTCCAGAAGTTTGCTATCTTCCTCAGTCCAGCCTTTCATTGTCCGACTAAGGAATCGCGACACGTCTCCTGAATCAGTCATCAATTTTGCCGTGCCTGAAATAGAAACCCACTCTCCCTACTCACATCCTGTTAGAGCTTCTTTCAGGTTTATCAATACAAAAGAAAGAAGAAAAAACGCACGGTTTCACTGTTTTGGAAAGAAAGATTGACATGCGAGTCGTCATCGAGATCCTCGACTTTACATGTTCGCGTATTTGCATGAAAGATAAAGTCAACGCCATATTCCTAGACACAAAGTCAGCATGTAAATAGATCAGTTGACATCAATAGTCTAATTAATTGGAATGCGCACCATCTCGGCAATGGCGATAGCACTGGATACTAGCCAGCCCTTAATATTTCTCGAAGTCATCATGCCAATTCGCTGTTGACTAATAAAACCAGTAACAGTTTTCAAGTGACGTCTAGTTCGTCGCTCATCCTCCGTCTCTGGATCCTCGGGATTAAACTTCTTTCCTCCAAAAAAAGGTGATCTGTTTCGGGAATCGTCGCGATCATGCCTTGACTTGTTTGAAATCGAGGTACGGTCAAGTCGTGCGCTGAGCTCAGAGTCCTCATCGCCTGATCTGCGCCGTACAGCAGGGCTAAGTCCCCTTCTACGATGCCACTTCTTTCCCTCCTCGGATCTTTCGCCTTGATTGTCAGGAATGCTGGAGTTAGACGCGACAGAGGACTTACGCGAAACAGGACTTGGACTACGTCCCCATCGCGAGGACAACCGCTCCTCAAAGCCACCCCAGCCGCTGCGTCTGCGCTCCTTGTCCTTTCTTTCCTTCTCTCTGCGCTCGCTCGTGACATTCCCGTCATCGAAAGAAACGTGGCGTTTGTCTATGTCGGGGTGTGGTTCTGATGCGATAAGGATGCTGCCGGAGACAGAATGCGGCGGTGCCGGCGAGCAAGGCTGTTCCAGCTCGTCGTCCGTACCTGCGTCAACTGCAATTTCCGGCAACGAGTTCATTGATAGTATGAAGACCTGCCTTGCGTTGGCTGGTATATGCTGTATTTAGTGTTTGTATCAGAAAAAAACACGTGTGGGGCTATTCTGATACATCTACGGTAAATTCTTTTATAAGCCGCACCGTCGGACCGACCGCCGCAGCCAAGAAATTGGATGATGATTCAAATTCATTGATATGCAGCAACTGATTTAAGCTATATTCATTTCCGCAAATTAATTGAGTGAGCATTATTAAACTATTCAAAACATCAAATAACTTGTTGTAACCGTAGAATCGCATTCTGTCCTTCGCGCTCAAGCGCAGCAAGCATCTTCTCACATCGCGCCATCAGCGCGCGCTCGCCTGTGTCGGCAAGATACATAACCCACTCCTCGACAGTCTTGTTCATATGTGCGGCTACCTCTGAAGGATCGGCGGCTAACTCTTCCCAAAGCTTGGCGTCGGTAACAGGTTCGAGATCAAGTTCAGGCTGTTTGTGCGTTGCAGGCTTTCGCGCGGCGGCCCGCGCAGGACTCGAGCTGTTCTCTCTCACTGACAGAGCTCGGCCAATGTCACTGTGCAATACCCGGGGACCTCGTACGCTTTTCTTCTCACTCTCGTTTGCTGTATCATCCTCAAGCACACGCACGGGAGTCACTTTCCTCGCCGAGCTCATCCGCGGAATCAGCGGCGGTGTAGCCATCACATCTGGTTGCTCAACCAAATGCTCCGCAGAATGCTCTTGACTATGCTCTGTATAACTAGCAATGATATCTGCCGTATCGTCGTCATCAATATCACTGTTGTTTTCCACGGCATCTATAAAGACTTCCGGCAAGGCCGGAACTGGTGGTGGCTCTGCTCGAGGCGAAGACCGTGGCGGACTCACTCGAGCTTCTCGAGTCTTTGCCATTGGTCTCGGTCCTCGCGCACGTCTCACGGCGGGCGCAGGCGATTTTTCAGGAGGCGGTGCCTCAACAATCTCTTCAGCTGTCTCAACAATGATCTCCGGCTGCTCGACGACCATCTCGGTGACCGTCTCAACTTCTTGTGCAAACGATGACCGAGTCCTTCTTGCCGTGGATGATCTACCACCCCTTTTTTTTGGAGCAGGCTCGGGACTATTTTCCGGATCAACATTACCAGTTGCACTAATTCTCTTATTAGACCTCGCAACCTTGCGCTTTGGCTCTTCGATTTCAAAATCCGAATCACTGGTCACTGTCGACGCTACAGACACCGAGCTCGCTCGCTTTCGCAAAGATGCTCGACTACTACTGCTACTAACTATACTACTAGCCGTAGATTGTCTTGGTGCTCGGGAATTCCGCTTTTTAGCGACTACTGGCCTCTGTGTCCTGTCGAAAAAGAAACAGTCTGGTTTTCGGCGTCGATGTTCCTCTCTATCAATTGGATTGTAAATTAGTCGGCAATTTGCAAATGTATACTAAAAAAGGAACATACACTGGACTATCTTTTGGCTCCCAACCGTCAAGAACAATGCCGCAGTACATACATGCAGCGAAATCGTCTCCTGTACGAGATGGATTGTAATAAAAACCCGCTCGACACATCTGATATGATTAGTATGGAAATAAACACAGAAAAATCCAGAAAAAGACGTACCGCTTCACTTGTTGGAATCCAACCTCGTTTGCCATCATGAGGCCACCAAGGACCAAAAGTCTGGAGTCTAGCTTCGAGCATCTCCTCTGAATCTGGATCATGCAGGTCATCGGTCTTCCAGGTCTCGGATGATACAATAGCCCATGCACAGTCAGGCGCATGGGCGAGGTGCTCTATTCGCGGATCGTCGGTTTTAGACCATGCATCTAGCGATTTCTCGCACAGAAAACATGTTGCGTTGTCGGGAGCTGCTGTAGATGGCGTATATATGAATCCTGATTTGGCCATCTAATAAGAAGAAATCAGTATAAATTCAAACCCAATAGATGGAAATATCGACTGAAGCGTCTGTCGACGAGAAGTCGATGTTTGAGTACGCACCTGGGTGACTGATGGTTTTGTGTGAGGCCATGCTTTAACTGCTGCTCGCTTACTGGCAGAAGGCAGTTTGCGAGCTCTAAACGATGCAATTCGGTCGTCAAAGGCGACGAGTTCTTTATTCTTTGTTACCGTCATTTTGCTTGTAGATGAGAGGCTGGCTGTGTTTAATGAGCACGAAGTAGCTTGTATCAAATGTGTGCGGCGGGTTTGTTTTGATTTAGCTGACCGCGTTGCCGCAGCAACTTGATCACGTGATCAATAAATGCACAGAGTCGAAAGTTAGTTGTGGGCATTGAAGAATAAAAAAATGACACCTATATTTAGATAACTATTTTCTTAGTATTGAAGCAGTAAGTAATATTCAGAATACCAGCTAGCAAGCGTGCGAATAGAAGCATGAGATCGACAGGGGCTGGCTCTTGGCATAAATGTATATAAGTTTGCACACATATTTTAGCTACGCGCCAACGACGCGTCGCTGCGCAGAGGCTGGCTTGGTCAATCTTCTCTTGCCATTCTCATTCCTTTGTTTCCGTTCTCTTTCAATAAATTATTGTTCTGCTTTTATAGTCACTCTTTGCATTCAATTACTTTTATTTTTCCTATATTCATTCTTTCTTCTTATCGGCATGGACGTCTCCTCGATCTGCTCTTTCTCAGACCACGAAGAAGATACTCCATCAACCGCTCACACGTCTGTCTCAGACGGTATCGCTGATCTCGATTGGCATGGACTTGAACAGTCTGAATCAGAATGTGCAGACCGATCCGACACTGCTCTACTAGTCGCGCGTCTCGAACGCGAGAATGCTCGCTTTGAGCGCGATCCAAAAGCTCTCATATCTTCTGTCGAGACTAGCACTGCTCCACGACGAACCAGACCAGTCAGTGTCGATGAATTACGAAAAATAGTAGAGGTTGACGATTTTGCAAGACCCGCATCTGTTATTGCTGCGCCATTGACAGATCTCGAATTTTGGACTGCTCTCGTGGCCGATTACCCGCGAACTGCTACGCGGCTCCCTTGTCTTCTCTCCAAGAAGGTATGTCTTTTGTTACAATTCTGTTTTAGTCTCAAATTGGTTTTTGGATATGAGAAAGCTAATAATTGCAGATCAAAGAAGGCGTGCCTGCACCCCTGCGAGGACTCGTCTGGCAAAGCATGGCAGGCGCCAGTGACCCAACTCTCGAGACTCTCTTCAATTCACTTGTGGCAGAGCCATCGCCGTACGACAAAGTGATCTTGCGCGATCTACACCGTACATTTCCAACAGTAGAGATGTTCCGCGAGCGCGGTGGGCACGGTCAGCAAATGCTTGGACAAGTGCTGCGTGCGTTTAGCGTCTATGATATGCAAGTCGGCTATTGCCAAGGACTAGCCTTCCTAGTCGGCCCTTTACTGATGCATATGGATGAACGCGCTGCGTTTTGTGTTCTTGTACGGTTAATGGAGGAGTACGATCTTCGAACAATGTTCACCGCAGATATGGCAGGCTTACATCTCCGAGTGTTTCAATTCACTCGTCTGCTAGAGCGCTTTGTGCCTACCGTTAGTAACCACCTTGAAGAACTAGGAGTTCAAAACATATACGCCACACAGTGGTTTCTATCTATCTTTGCAGTCACTTGTCCTCTGAGCATGCTTCTTCGGATCTACGATGTTATTTTTGCAGAGGGCGCGCTAGAAACTCTTATGCGCGTTGCTGTCGCCATCATGCAAGCCAATGAGCAGCGACTGCTTGCAATAAAAGAAGAAGATGAAGCGCTTTCTCTTTTGCTCGGCCGTGACTTGTGGCAAGTCTATGCAGATGATGAGGGGCAGCTCATTGCTGACGCAATGTCGCTTACACTAGTGGCTTCCCGGCATGTACTTGAGGATCTTGAGAATGAGTATGAGCTTCTTCTGAGTCAAAACGGCCGACAGGTTGGCGTTGCAGTATCACCTGCAGGAATAGGTTCTGCCCAACCTAAAGCAACATCAGAGATACATGCTGCCGCTGTTCGGTTTGTGGGCCGTATCTGGTCTTCATATACTGCAGTAGCCCCTTCAACAGCTACCAGTGAAAGTATGCGTCGGGCATCGTCGCTGTCGGAATTCGAAGGCAGTAGTAGCGCCAGCAGTTTGTACTTTGACGAGATGCCACGCGCAACTGATGGAGAGCTTCACCGACAGATTGAGGATCTAGTTATTGCTTTAAGTCAGTTACAGAGACAACACGCTTCTGTGGCTGAGGAGCTTGAGGCTGAGAAACGTGCACGTGGAGAAGATCGAGCAGCGTTTCAGGAGTTTTTAAAAAGAAGCAAAGATTCTTCACTGTACGCTACATCTCCAGGCGAACAAGCAGAAGATGACGAAGAGATGCGTAAGCAGATCCTAGATATGCAGGAAAAATTTAGCACCGCCCCAGAGAGTATGGAGCGCGTGGCGACGTTCAAAGACCTAGCTCGACAAGTGGACGATGCTCGGGCTGAGACTGCTTTTGAGCGCGAACGTGTTGGCTTCTTGAAACGTGATCTTGATAGCAAGTGCTCAGAAGTTCGAGACTTGAAAGACCAGCTATTTGAGATCAAAAGTCGGTATCAGGATGCTCAGCGTGAGAGAAGTAAGTACGAACGCATGCTCAACGAAGTGAGACAACGACAGCAGACGACTACTAATCAGGAGGACGAGTATGATTACTATGACCCTACTTCTCCGACTGCAAGCAAGCAGTCGCCGACAGCGCTGCCATCTGGTTTACGCGAGCTGCGACTTGGACGCCAGAACCAGACGCGTTCGCCTCAAATGTCTTCGTCGTCAACTTTCAGCAAGCGCAGTAGCTCACTAGTTAGCCCTGAAGACGTTGCTGCTGCACTACTACTGTCACCCAATGCTACTCCTACACTAGCATCCATCGCAGCTTTTGCATCAGTTCAAGAGGAACCGCAATGCGAGAACTGCGAGAGCCTAAAGCTTGAGCTAGTTACTGCCAAAACCAATGAAGTCCTCGCCAGACAAGAATGCGAAGAAACAAAAAATAAATTAGAGAAGCTAAAACGCAGTTTTGCAGCAAGTACTTCCATTGTGAGTGGTGGTGGTGCAGGAAATATTGCGGCGCCTAGAAGCCCACGCACTTCACCTGGATTGAACAATGAGAGTGCCTGGCCAAAAATTGGAAAATTTAGTTGGAATCGGTAGATACTCATTCTCAGGGTTAAATTATTAGACTTATAAGTCGGAAAAGGGTTTTTTTTGTGCTTTTGGTATCGGGTTTGGTTTATTATAGCATGTTAATATGGTCTTAGAAATACATCTACATCTACATTTATAAACCCTACTAAACCCTACTGATATACATCATACAGTGGCATACAGTTACGAAAAGCTATGGCAAGCTTATCAACGGTAGGGTCAACAAATGAAAAAGGCAATTCTATCTCCACTGAATCATCAGTATATTTTAATATTTCGACCTCAGAATTGCATTCAGCAGCCTCAATCATCGCGACATACTGCTCATCCAAAGTCTCAATCAAGCGGGCGCAACAGGCTCAGTAGTAGGCGCAAAGTAAGACCCACGTTCTTCTCTGACAGCCATAATCAAATATCAAATCGATATGTACAGCATTTTTTGTCCCCAGTGCGCTGTATGATATGCAAGAGTGGACTCGATAACCCGTATAGCTCTTCAGAACTTAGGAGTGCTTTACACCATCAGCCGCAATGCGCTCGATCTCGGAGTGAAACGGTGAATAAGGCACAACGAGCCAGAGAAATGGCTGTAAAGTGCTATGCAGATAATAGCAGATGCTGGAAAGATATGAACTTTCTGATGAAAATTTGGAATGAAATTGATGCTTCGAGCGTTCTTTAATAATACGAAATTTCAAATCAAAGATTGCTGTTTAGACCTAACGCAAGCCCGAGAACGTTACGTCGAAATAATTTACCAGCAGCAATATTGACGAAGTTTACCAGATTACTTACCGTATAGTTCTCAGCTGTATACGAAGTGCGCAAGCTAGACGGCACATGCGGCAAATTAAAAGGCTCAGGAGGCAGTCTGCGTCTCTTTCGTTCATTCCAGATGGCCGATGGACGACGCTAAAAAGGAGTCCAAGACTGAAGATGCTCTCAATCGTCTTCAGGAGTGTTTTGATCTTTTACATTTTTCAGACGAAATATAAGAATTCGGGTCAGAAGTAGTCGCTGGCGCCGCTGATGAGAGTATCCTCCTCACGAAGACAGGCGGCACCGCTATAATATACCGACTCTCCGATAACTGCGCAGATACTTCTTATTTCACAAAATAATTTGAATAGAACAACTTGGATTGTATTTATAATACGTGTTTTCACAGTCACTTTATTTTGCAAAACGACAGAAATAGAACCGCAATATCGAGATTAATAGAATAATTCTTACGATCAAGTGATATTACCTTCAGGCATATGCTTATGCGGCTCATAATGCGGCTGAGCAATTACATAATACAATATTTTTCTTGCACTCTAGTGGCTGCCATATTATTGAGAAGCTGTTCTCCAGTCGTAAAGATCACATTGCTTCTCTATAAGAAACTTTTCTCTGTCTATTTCACCTGGAATCCGGAAACTGGTACTTGAAGTGCTCCCGCTGCGTCTGCCCGCGCCTCTTAACGAAAAAAAGTACTCACGTTCTCGTGAAAGGTATAAACTTGCACCAGACCAGGCACCCAAACTCACGATTGCCCTCGCGTCAGGAAATGCTCGTTGTACCTCTTCCATCAGAGATAATTTTAGGCCGGGGATAGAGCTGCATGCACCAGCGAAAATGATTCGATGCTGTAAGAGAGCTCGAGCGTCGTTGTTTAGCTTTTGTAGAGATGAAATAATAAGAGAATGTAGAGTCTGATGCTCGATATCATCGCCAGTTGTAGATGATTGAAAAAAGCAATCACGGACAGGTGTTGAGCGGGTTGGACGGCTCGGGACATAGTACAGAGAACCGTTCAAAGAAACAGCAAAAGCTGAAATTATGGAAGATGGCGGTGAAGGATTTCGGGGGAGGTAGACAGCACGAGCAATAAAGTCTTCAATTTCGGAAAATGAAGGTCTGACTCCAGTGGAATCAAACAGAGCATCAGATACTAGACTGTGTAGTTCAGAGGCCGCTCTCGTAGTTGAACAGATGCCACCAATTATCGGTTTGTAGTCGTAAATCTTTTCTCGAATTAGATAAAACGCAATGTGCAACCAAAAGTAAACTCTTACAGGAGTAATTGTTGTCTCATGCCAGCCAATATCAACAACAAGCGCGGAACTGGTTCCGGCAGCAATAGTGGCACACACTGGCGCAAGCACAAAAGTGACTGAAATACTCTTATATTCAATTAGCACCGCTCAAAAATTAGATATTCACCTTAATATATTACCTGTAGAGAGTTAAACAAAGTAAAATTAATAGAGTTCTTAATCCAATCAGCCAGTCCCGGTCTTTCGAGAACGACGACCTTGCGACTGCGACCGTCAATGAGCAGATAGCGATAGTAAATCTCTGTGAGAGTGGCTTGCAGTAGGTCGTTTGTCATTTGCTCGTCACCTCTCCGCCGATCCAGCGGCCAGAATGTCTCTCTATCATTTAGAACAGCAACATCGCAGATGGGGGTTCGTCCACCCGCCAGACCAGCTCGTATGCCTCGACACCCAATATCAAGAATCACCGGCGCCTCAGCAAACGCCTGCCTGTTTGAAGGAGACGACACAGGTGAGCTGACACTGGGAGATGCTGCTATCCGCTCTCGCAACACTGCTATCTCCTTCAGCCTGTCCGTCGCCATGCCAACTTTGTTTGGGAGTTAGGAAGCTCTAGCACGCGTAAGCGGTGCATCCGTCGCCTTCACGCGTTGACCACGTGATAATCACGTGTTGAGCAGATCATACTCAGCGAACGCGGTTCTCTCGACGCGAAGCACAGCAGACGAGTACACCAGCCGAAGATGGACTTTACGCCGACACAGCCCTCGACGGCGCCGGACGTATTTGACTCGACACTGTCGGACTTGTTATGTACTCTCGTCTGTGTGTCTGGCAACTCTACTGACATTGATCTGCGTCTGCCTGCGCGCGAGGAGGTTGCGCAGGAGAAAGACAGCATGACGACGACGACAAGAGAATGGATTTTTGGACGGCATGCAAGCTGCGATATTGTACTTGGAGATATACGTCGGCTTTCTAACCGGCATTTTCGAATATGGACAGTACGTACCTGCGATTGCTTCTGATCTCATAAAACAAAACTAAATAAACACGAGCAGAGAGATGCGAGGAACGCTTCGAAACCGATCCTGCTAATTGAGGACCTTTCCACCAATGGCACGTTTGTAAACACTCAACGACTACCTAAGCGCAGGTCAAGTATAATTACCCAAGGTGACGAGATAGCAGTCGGTCTGGGAGTCAAATCCGACGAGCGACGATTCATATTGCGCCTCGGACCCGCGTATGCAAGCCACGGCAGCTTGCAAGACGAACAGCAGGAGGAAGACGGTATACATTCAAAATACGCGATACAGGAAGAACTTGGAAAAGGAGCATTTGCTGTCGTTAAACGAGCTGTCGAACGAGAAACAGGCGAGCTGTTTGCTGTCAAGGTAATTCCACGTAAACGCGTGCTCGCTGGTTTGGCTGTACGTCGCGAGGTCGAGATCCTGACGAAGCTGGATCATGCAAATGTTGTGCGTCTGCAAGAGTGTTTCGATAATAATCCGTCCACTATCTACGTGGTTATGGAGTACGTCGGCGGTGGAGACCTTATGGACTATGTTACCGCCCACGGTCCGCTCGATGAACCTCTTGCGCGAGCCATAATGCGCCAAGTATTGCAGGCATTAGCCTACGTTCACGCTTTGGGCATCTCACATCGCGATATCAAGCCTGACAATATCTTGCTGGTCGGGAGTGGCCTACAGACACCTGAATCCGTGCACATTAAAGTTACTGATTTTGGCTTAGCTAAGATCGCCGATTCGGGCTCGGTTTTGCGCACGTTTTGTGGAACAATGTCATATCTTGCTCCTGAAGTCATCAAAACTCGTGACGCCACCCGCGGCGGAGCCAAACGCGCATCTGCTTTTTACTCAAATGCTGTCGACATGTGGTCCGTCGGATGCCTGGTCTACGTGCTACTTACAGGATACTGCCCGTTCAGCGGAGCCACACAGGAGCAATTGTGTCGGCAGATTGTGACTGGAAATTACAGCACAGAGCCCTTGGATATGTGTCGAGTGAGTGCAAAGGCGCGTGCTTTCATAACGGAACTGCTCGTTGTCGATGCTTCCAAACGGCCGAGCGCAAAAGGTGCTCTGATGCTGGATTGGCTTCTACATGAAAAAGATACAAATTCGAGTAACAGTGACGCTGAAGACCATATTAGGCAAGAAATAGAGAACTCAAGAGAGGATATAGATGACGTCAACCAGGACAGTGTATCGGAAGTGGACTCGACAGAGATCCGCGCCGCCACGGCCAAATTATCACTGGACGCGCAAACATCACTCATCAACAAATCACAATCGCAAGATTACAATAATCACTACGGTATCGTGCGTGATTTCGAACACGACAGCCAAATACCTAATGATGCAGCTGAAGACTCCGAAGACTCTGACGATGCGGTGATGATTCCACCAAATGCATGGCTCATGTTACGCACAATGCCCGACAGCAAACCGTTCAAAGACCAAGTGCTCATGAACGATGTTGTCTGGTTTGGTCGAGCAAACCGCTGCGATGTCGACCTTGAAGATGGACGTATATCGAAGATACACTGCGCCATCCGCCGAAATTTACTTTCTACAAGCGATAGCCGCAAATACACATTTCATTTATGTGACTTTTCTTTGAACGGATGTTTTGTCAATGGAGTCAAGATAGGCAAAGGAATGCAGGCCGAATTGATGCATGGCGATGTTGTCGAGATGTTTAGAGATAGCGAGAAGCTTTCATTTAAGCTGTTGCTGCGACAGCCGGATGAGTATCGGATTGCTACGCGGCCACATGGACGAATTGAGATCCGGCACACAGACGGCAAGGAGAATATTGGCATGCGAGGCCGAAGTAGCAGCAGAAAAGGCGGCAGCAGTAAACGACAAGGAGAAGAGATGCAAAGCAAGAGTAAGAAAATGCTTATATAATCATATTGAATGTATTAGTCATAATAATAGACATCACGTGTGCATAATTGCGCCAGCGCTGTTTGCTTCGTCATCATCGAAGCGTAGAGTGGGAATCCACGAGACTCCACGCCAGCTATACACACTTCGTCCCAACACATACACACACACACACACTCAATCCTTCTACGCGCAGCATTCAGTCTAGTGCACGATGGATGAGTTAGGAATTACAAGCACAAAGGCAGAGCCAGCTGCGATGGCCTTCGCTGCGCCAGTCGAGGCAGCGGTTTCAGAGGATCCGTACTCGCGACTAAAGAAGCTTGAGCGAGCACTCGAGTACATCAACCTGCAAGAAGAATACATCAAAGACGAGCAGCGGAATTTGAAGAGCGAGCTGATGCGTGCACAGGAAGAAGTCAAGCGGATCCAGTCCGTTCCGCTCGTGATTGGGCAGTTCCTCGAGCCGATCGATACGCACAGTGGTATCGTGGGCTCGACGACAGGATCAAACTACGTAGTCCGAATCCTGTCTACTCTTGATCGCGAACTTTTGAAGCCAAGCTCCTCGGTGGCTTTACATAGACATTCAAACTCTCTTGTCGATATTTTACCTCCCGAGGCTGATTCGAGCATCGCGATGCTGGGCGCCGACGAGAAGCCCAACGTGAGCTACGCCGATGTTGGTGGTCTTGACATGCAGAAGCAAGAGATTCGCGAAGCTGTCGAACTGCCTCTGACTCAATTCGAACTCTACAAGCAGATTGGAATTGAACCTCCTCGAGGCGTATTACTGTATGGCCCCCCGGGAACAGGCAAGACTATGCTCGTCAAGGCCGTGGCGAATAGCACAACAGCATCATTTATTCGTGTCGTTGGCTCAGAGTTCGTTCAAAAGTATCTCGGTGAAGGACCCCGAATGGTCCGCGACGTGTTTAGACTTGCTCGCGAAAACTCTCCGTCAATCATCTTCATTGACGAGATTGACGCTATTGCGACAAAACGTTTTGACGCGCAGACCGGTGCCGATCGCGAAGTTCAGCGAATCCTACTGGAGTTACTTAACCAGATGGATGGATTTGATCAAGGATCGAATGTCAAAGTGATTATGGCGACGAACCGAGCCGACACGCTTGATCCGGCACTGCTGCGACCAGGACGTTTGGATCGAAAGATTGAATTTCCCAACTTGCGCGATCGCCGCGAGCGACGTTTGATCTTTTCGACCATTGCGAGTAAGATGTCACTTTCACCGGAGGTAGATCTGGACTCATTGATTGTGCGGAACGATCCGCTTTCAGGAGCTGTTATTGCGGCGATTATGCAGGAGGCAGGATTACGAGCGGTGCGCAAGAACAGATATGTTATCTTGAATTCTGATTTAGAGGAGGCTTATAATTCACAAGTCAAGACGACTTCTGATGTTGACAAGTTCGAATTCTACAAGTAGTCTAGACAGCTTCTCATATTCATTAATGTTTATATAATCCTTTCTATAAGTTGTATGTACACAAGTTCAATCTTGTAGCAGCGTATTGTACTCGTACTCGACGATTTTCATATACAGATCGACGTCCTTGATTTCCACAACTCTAGACAGTCTAGTCATTGCGCTCTCGAAGTCGTCAACCGCAAGATCATCCCCCATAGCATCAAGAAGTGCGATAGCTGCAGCATGCAGCACCTTTAAATCGCCAATGAGAAGAAATAAATCCCAAATACGCACTTGAGTGGCAAATGGTACAGCATAGTTGAAGAGGGTGAGATACCACTTTGTAGCATAGACCATCGGCTCGATGCCCAATTTCACTAAGGCTTTTCCAACTCTACGCTTCTCAAGAGCCGTCGAGAGGTCATCTAGAGCTGCGACAAGACCACCGAATCCATGAGCATAGAGGACGTCCATATGTCGCTTGTCAAATAGAAGCACCAGCATAGCGAACGCGGTTGACTCGTCAAAGTAGCAGAGCAGAGTAGCGCCAAGAGCGGCCATGCCTTGCACATATCCAACGTCTGCACGATGCAGTGAAAAAGCATGCAATACGCGAAAAAGCAGCCTCTGTCCTCCACCATATCGAGCGGAGAACATAACATGTTTGCCAGCAGTGCGAGGCACATCGAGGTCAACTTGTGAATCTGCAGGAGAGGCCCGCGAGAGATATTCAGAGTAGAGTCTACTCATGCTGTTGTTGGTTCTGCTGTCGAGTCCCACAAAAGAGGCCCATGCCGCTGCTCGCCACGCATCTGGTACTCCTTTGACTGTTCGAGAACGCAGCTTTAGAGAGCGGATGTCGAATGTAAATGAGCTGTTGGAGCGTACAGCCATGGCTGTCCATTTACTCTCACGTTTGCGCTCACGACGGACTTCTTCGTCTGGAGAGATTGTCCGAGTGCGAACCGCCGCCGGTGCTGTTCTAGTTATACCCTTTGAACCGAGCAGGCTTCTTAATGGTCTATGACGATATCTGTACTGCTCTTGTTGCTGCTGCTTAGTATCAACAAAGCCGTATCTGTCGACGTTATCAGGGACGACTCCCTCCCAGTCCTCAATGCCGCCCGCAAGCAGCGCATGTTCGGGTGCAGCATTGTATTTCTCGAGCAGGAGCAGATACGCTTGCTGCTGCTGCCGCTCGTCCATAATCTTACTGCCTCGCAACGAAAGAGCATACGGATGAATCCGAGAAACAATAAAATTAGGTTTAGGTTTAGGTTTAGGTTTAGGTTTTACATGCGGCGCAACCACAGTTTGTGCAGATTATCACTGCATGATTGTCTTCTTACTAGCTTTCAAGAACTAGCAACTAGCATACGAAGATGGACAGACGCAACAGTAGCTCGAGCAATGCTGCTGCTGCTTTTTCCTCTATCTCTTCATCGAACATCCCAGCGACGACTGCCACTGCGCCGTCACTCACTCGCACTCGATCCAGGCGCTCATCACTTATCCCCGTCTCCAACCCTCCACCGCTTCGCAGAGCCTCCACCGCTCTTGCTCTGCAGCGCCGTCCAAGTATGGCCGGCTCAGTCGCATCGTTTAATACAGTTGGGCTGTCTGAGAAAGAGCTATATGGAGACGCACCCGCAGATCTTGTCGGTTTGCAGCGCATCAAAACCTACGAGACTGTCGCTTCGCAGTACCAGTCGCTCACAGCCGCTGATGGCGAAATGAATGCTCCTTCCGACGGTCTCGTGCTTAAAGAAATTGATCCGGAGCTTGTAACTTGGGATGCACCAGACGATCCCTTGAACCCTCGCAACTGGCCAAATGTGCGCAAATGGAAAGCGACAATTACCGTCTCGCTCTATACATTTTTAGGTCCATTTTCCTCTTCTATTATCTCACCCGCAACCACCCAGATTGCTGAAGAATTTGGAGTCACTAATGTCACTGTCAAAGCTTTGATAGTATCAATCTTTATTCTGGCATGGGCAATAATGCCACTCTTTGTTGCCCCTCTATCTGAAATCTTTGGCCGTAAAATTGTGCTCACCGTGTCGATCTTTTTCCTTGTTATATTCAACGTGGCCTGCGGTCTCTCTCATTCTCTTACACAGATTCTTGTTTTTCGCTTTCTTGCCGGCTGCGGTGGCGCTGCACCTCTTGCGATCGGTGCTGGTGTCGTCGCCGACGTTTGGGATGACGATCACCGCACTTCTGCAATCGGCCTCTTCTCTGTTGGACCTACTCTCGGACCTGTCCTAGCACCAGTTATTGCAGGATTTATTGCAGAGAATCTCGTATGGCGCTGGATATTTTGGATTCTTACCATCGTTTGCGGCATCGTATTTGTTTTTGGCGTACTTCTTCTCGAGGAGACATATGCCCCGATTCTTCTTCGCAACAAAGCTGTCGTCCTACGCAAGGCTACCGGAAACGAATCTCTGCACACGGTTTTCGATATTGCAGGAGAGTCACTGAGTGATAAAGTTGTGTCGTCAATTGCTCGTCCGCTCTTCATGCTCACTACAAACCCCATCGTCCTCTCGCTCGGTCTTTACATGGCTTTCACATACGGCTTTCTCTATCTTCTCCTCGTCACCTTCTCACCATTGTACCATACTGTTTATGGATACTCTCTTGGAATTTGTGGTTTGCTGTATCTTGGCCCTGGAATAGGCTTTGTTATAGGTATCCTTACTGTGACTACGATTTCTCAGCGCGTGTACCATCGCCTCGTCGCCTCTCACGGCGGCGTCACAAAGCCAGAATACAGACTTCCGTCACTTGCTATTGGCTCGTTTTTTATGCCGGTAGGATTAATCTGGTACGGGTGGAGTGCTGAGAAGAAATTACACTGGATAATGCCACTTATTGGCGCGGCAATGTTCGGCATCGCTATGATTTCCGTTTTCCAATGTATCCAATCATACCTTATCGATATGAATCCGAAGTACGCCGCGTCTGCCACTGCTGCAGGAACTACTTTCCGTTCATTATTTGGATTCGCGATGCCTCTTTTCGCTAGTCAGATGTACGCTGCTCTAGGCTACGGCTGGGGAAATACCATGCTTGGATTAGTTGCATTGGCAATTGGCTCAGTGTTTCCGGTTGTGATCTTTTTTAAAGGCGAGCAGATTAGAAAATGGAATGATGCGAAAATGGATGCTCATAAAGCCGCTCATGACGCTAGAAAAGAAGCCCGATTAGCAAAGAAACTTGCGAAATTAGAAATCGATCAAGAGGTAAAAATTGATAAGGAAGGTGGTTCTGCTTCTAAAGAACTAAGAAGAATCAAAACTGAAATGAGCTCGACTGAAAATGATGATGCCGCAACTGTCGTAAATCCACCTTTGACTACTACCAGACTTTTTGACGAAATCCCAGAAGAAGATGATACAGAAAGTGTACAGAATACGGTACATAAGGCTTAATGTATTTCATTTAGTGGAATGAACTTTTTTTATTAGTAAAAGTAATGATACAATTTCTATTCATACAGTATAAAACACACTCACAAAAAGGCTAACAATCCTACATTCTCAGCACCAACACTTCAAGATCGACATCCGCACTACTGGCTGCATCCTCACCTTCACTCCTCTTTCTAAGCATATTCACAACACTAGTACCTTTTCGCACGACTCGAGCAAATGGATTGATATCATTATTGCTCATCTGCAACGCCGCTGCCGCTGCCGCTGCCGGATTCTGAGGCGCACCACGGGGCGGTGGTGCAGTCACAAATCCTTGTAGTACCCGCGCAGCTCGAAGTAAGAACGGCTTCATACACAAGTCAACATACGCCATCACGCTCTTTAGCACCACGTCAAATTCTTCAGCTTCAGCATCATCACTTTGGGACACGATCCGCGCAAGTAATTCAGCAGCAAACATACTCTGCTCGAGCACAGGCCGTCGCACTTCAAATGCTCGCGGCAGTAACTGGCTGTCGGTCAACCGCGGGAAAGTGCACAAGCAAAGGAAAAACAATTTGCCCACTAACTGCGCATCCTGTGCCGGATTCTTTGATCTCTCCGGGACGAGTACTTGCCGCAGGAGTTTCAAATTAGGCCTCTCTCTTGCCAGCAGTTTGGCGAGTACATCAACAGCCAGTGCAAGATATCTGTGCTTCAGCGGCACGTACGGCGGCCAGACAGTACTGGTTGTGCCATTAATAGTGAATCGATGGTCAAGTCCGGGTATAAACCCTGAGACAAGAGCAAGCAGCCACCTTGCATCCTCAGATCCAACAAGCCTAACTTCGTGTGCAATATTTGACAAAATGACAATACAGTCTTTAATAAGAGAAATTCTCATACCCGCTGATACTCTCTGAGTTAGAGCACCACCATTGGCTAGGTCTCGAACAAGCCCGACAATAAATCGGTACATTGGCTGATACGTTGCCAAAAACACCTGGTTTGGTTCATAAAACGAGACATTGCGCAGAATCGTAGTTACAGAAGCTAACCTCTCCGCCAAAACAGCCAGTTTCTGCTTGACCGTACCAGCAGGAAGCGGTGCCGCAAACCCATCAAATTCTTCACGAGTGGCGAGCGACATTGCTTCGTACGTATCATATTCAGCCACGACTCTCTCTCCTTCCGCCGGTGGCGTTGGCGGCAATTCAACATCAAGAGCGCTGATTTTCTCCACACAGACTTCACCACAATCAAGCAGAGCATCAATCAAATCCTCGCACTCCGAGACCGGAATCAAAATATGCTGCTCGCGGGTGATTAGCAGCAGCGTATCAAGACTCACCTTAAGCTCGCCTGGTATTAAACTGCGTAGCGACATTGTGAGTGCATGCAATGAAATCTCTCCAAGCTCTTGCAAAAGAGGATAACTGCCACGCACTGTCTCAATTTCGTCTCCAAGTCCAGCAAGGATGCTCACGTTAAACCCACCATGCAAATCAAGTCGACGCGTCTTCGGAACATACGTAACTACGTCATTGCGTGACTCCGTAGGAGCCGTCACAGCCGACGCAGGAACGGAATCCGCAGATGACACCTGCGTCATGATGGGTGACGGAGGAACCATACGTTGTTGCTGAGGTTGTTGAGGTAGAGACGACTGCAAAGGAAGAGATGCAACAACTTGCTGTGGCGTAGGCGGAACCGACTGTCTTCCAGGTTTACTCCGGCTACGTTGTCGCGGACTTTGTGGCGTGCCAGGCAATCCTGCGTTTGCAATTGCTGGAGAGACATGCTGACCAGGAGGTAACATCTGCTGAGCTGCAATAGGAGTGGACGCGCCAGATATTGGAGAATGGCGAGGTAGCTGCTGCTGCATTATTTGGATTGGTGAGTGCTGCTGAGGAGACATGGTGGAGAGTAATTGTTGATTAAGTGTCATTGGATTTTGCATGTCGGGTAGAGACTGTTGTTGGTGCTGTTGCTGGTGCTGGTGCTGTTGTTGTTGCTGGTGCTGGTGCTGTTGCTGGAGCTGTTGTTGCTGTTGTTGCTGTTGTTGCTGTTGCTTCTGCTGAGCAAGGGTCTGCATCATTCGTAACTGCTGCTGGTGTTGCGGCGACGAAATCCACCACTCCTCAAACGGCAACAAATATTTCTGGTACGCGATAGCAAGCTGGGCTGCTACATCGGGTGTAACATTTATATCAAATCCTAAAGCTGCTGCAATAGAGTACCAGGATTTTGCCCCCGGCTGCAACGACATTGCCATGCCTGCCGCGTTAAGCTGCGCTGATCCGCCACATTTCATGACGGCAGCATAGAGAAGAGGCAAGGGCACGACACGATTGGCAATGAACGGATGGGACGTGATAGGAGTACCACGTTTATGCATAAATTCAAGTAATGTCTTCATGAACTGATCAGGAGTACCTGTTTTGCTGGATGAAGATGGAACAGCAGTCTGAGAAGAAGAACCAACTGAGCTGCCAGAGACAGAGCGCGTGGAGAGCTGTGGTGAATGCTGAGGCATTTGTTGCAGCTTGCTAACCTGCTGTTGCTGGGGGAGGAACTGCTGTTGGTGAGACTGTGGCTGCTGCTGCTGCTGCAGTTGCTGTTGTTGCTGTTGTTGCTGTGATTGTGGCTGCTGTTGCGGTTGTTGAGATTGCTGCATAAACATCATCCCAGGCGATCCAAGTGTGGCCGCAGCAGATTGAGGAGAGGAATTTTGTTGTAGTTGCTGTTGCTGCTGTTGTTGTTGCTGCTGTTGCTGTTGTTGCAGCTGCTGCATCTGAAAGAATGATCTAACCTGTTGGGGGTTGAGATTTGCAAGTTGCGGAGGCAGTCCATTTTGTTGTTGTTGTTGTTGTTGTTGTTGTTGCTGCTGCTGCGGCTGCTGCTGCTGCTGCTGAAAAAGTCCATTCTGCTTCTGACCCTGGTTCTGGTTCTGCTGATACAGAGCCTGAATAACAGCCGGATTGCTAGTCTCCTGCTGCGGGGTGTGGCTACGCGAGAGCATGTTGCGCTGCTGCTGCTGGTGATAGTCAGCCTCATGAGATCGCTTCGTCGGCACCACCGGCTGCACCGAGTACAGCGGCGAGTCTGACCGCGTAGGAAGAGAATTATCAAAAGTAGTAGCAAGTGTCGGCGACTGCTGCTGGGTGAAGTCCTGCGGCGAAGAGGCGTACGGCTCGGAGCCGAAGAGCGGCCGCGACGAGTCGATGTCGTTAAACCACGACATTCTAAAACAAGATTAGTATCTTCCCGATCGTAGAAAAATCTGGAAAAACATACAATGATGGCAAATAGGCCTTTCTCGGGAGACTATGGGGAATCAGATGGGCGCGCGTTGAGTGATTGTTGTCGTCAATGGTTCAACTCTTGCCGACGAACCTCCGCGCGCAAAATAGTGAACCTTATTTGATGATTAATACATTCTATACATAATTACTAATATACACTCTACAACCATCTAATATGTATATGCTCAACTAGTCCATCTTCAGCACTTCTTTGATAAATCCAGTGACAGCACTGACAGCATCTTTGTTCGACGGCACAAAATGGCCACCCGCATGCACGTACACCTTGCGCTGGTCCTCAACGCATGCATCCACTAGCGTCTGGCTCTTCTCGTTGGACACAATTGTGTCCGCCTCGCCCATGACATGCAGCGTCGGGATCGTAATTGGATAGCACTCATCGCTACCTGGGCACCGAGCACGGAATCCACTGACCAATACAGCAAACTTGAATCCCTCTTGCGTAGGCGCAAGACGACTCAGCGTGTGCACAAGCATACTGCCCAACACAGCGCCCTGTGAGAATCCAACGACACCAACAAATGGTCCCTCTTTTTCTATATAGCTTTTCAGTACATCCCAACTCTCTTCTATTCCATCGTACTCGCCCGTGGCATCATTCTGCACAAACCATGCGTACGAGTCTTCCTCTTTGAAGCCCTTGGCAAACAGCGCCTGTCGCTCTTCTTCAGGCGCGTCCAACGGAACAAGTCGCGAGATAGGCGCGGTAGCGTAGTGGGTCGTAAATCCAAGCTTACCAAGAGCCTTTCGGAGACCTGCGCTGCGTTTGGCAAACACTGGACCCGACTAGATACAGGAGATTCAGTTAGTCGGGATCAATAACGAGAGAGCGTTCGGAGGGCATCGTACCTGAGTGTATCCATGAAGAAAGAGAATCTTGCCGGCAGACATGATGAATTATCAATCAGTATAAGGACTAATACCAGAATCGTAATATAGATTGTAAATAGTCTATATGGCAGCAGACCAGACCGAATCCCAGCTCCGAGACGCTCTTTATAACAAAAAATTAGGCTTTGATCGGCGTTAAGACCCAAGCTTGGAGCCTCTCTAAACTCCCAACCAAAAAATTTATTTGCAGTGCAAAGGTAATCAAGACACCTCAAAGCATATCAAATCTATTACAGGTGCAAAAAAAGAGACAAAGAGAGTAAGGTGAAATGACACGAGCATTCGCTCCCTCAAAAGCTCGTCTTCTTCCTCGAGCTTCTTCCTTCCCGTCAAACTTCCGCCCAATACGGCCTCGCGAGCCAGAAGCCATACCTGCTCCGGATCTCGTCAATCAAGTAACAGGCCAAGCGCCTATCTTCGCGGCAAGAGCAGTACCTGAAATATACATAAATCCATGGGTTCTTGCCGGAAAAATCTCTCCGCGGTATCATCCGGATACTCTGCTAGGAAAAACTGCGCTTGCAAGCGTCGATATACCAGAATGCATCAATGAAGTTATAGGCGGCTCACCAGGTGCGCTTTTCTTTTCACTCGTTTAGTATGAATGTATGTGCTAACCCATTATTCATCCCACAGCCAAAATGAAGGAAATAAGACAAGGAGTTAAACTGATTTACGAGCGTTTATCGGAAGCATCTCGCAATCCCACAACTTACATCTCCCCGGACGACACCTCATCAGCAGATATCCCACTTCCCAAACCATCTCGCACATCTCCCGCAACAAATCCGGCTCGCAATCACGTCGATGCGCACATTGCAGCTCTTGTTCCCCAGAACTTTACCGCAGCAGTTTATGCATTGTCCGAGGCACGACGGCGACTGGGCCCATCCTGGCGCCCTAATCGAATCCTTGATATTGGCACAGGACCAGCTGTCGGAGTACTTGCTTTGAATGAGGTGTTTGAAGGAAGCACAAGCTATAACCCAGAGCATGTCCAGAGTGTAATATATGGTAACAAACTCATGGCGCGTCGAGGAATGGAGATTTTGCGAGCACAAAAACTCGAACAGGCAGCTCGCGTAGTCAAATCTTTCCAAGTCCGTGAACATGAGAAATTGGAGTTAGACGACGAAGAGAATGAGAAAGTGCCTCTTGCGTTTGCCGATGAAGAACATTTTGATGATCCTGCATATCATCCGCATCCAGATTCGATAGATACGCGCTTCGATGGGGTAAAGTTCAGACTGAATAGTCTTCCAACTGAGAAATATGATTTAATCACCGTCATGCACCATATGCTCTTTCCTACTGAAAAGAAACCAGGTGAATCTGATCGGCGGTTAAAACGAATATTGGATTTACTTGCTCCTGGAGGTGTACTTGTCTTGATCGAGCGAGGAAATCTGCTTGGATTTGAGCGCATTGCGCGAGCAAGAGAGATGATTCTACGCCCTAAAACTAAACGCACTGTCGGAATCAAAGAGGACAGCCTCCGCAAATATCATGATCAGCAGGTGAAAAATTTTCCAGAAGAAGGGTTTTCAAAGGAGTACACAACTCCAGCACAGGCAACGCATGCGATCGAGTTTGAGCCACTACCAGAAGACCAGATAACTCAAGAAGTTATTATTTCTGAGAAAGAATTGCACAAACTTCTTGAGCCTGAAAATAAGACGCTTTCGCATTCACGATCTTCCTTAAGGGTCATTGCGCCTTGCTCTCATCACAACCACTGCCCACTTCAACTGCGACATCTTGACGAAGATTTCAAACGACGAAGCTGGTGTCACTTCCCACAAATGATGCAAAAGCCTGACTGGCTGATTGATTTAAAACGTGGAAAGAATCTTTCTTTATCATGGAAAACTTCAACCAAGAAACTCAATAAGCCAAACAAAATGTCAGGCAAAGGTCGTACTGGAAGTCGCAATTACGAACTCGCTCAAATATCCTATCTCGTGGTGCAGAAAGAAGCCGAAACCGCAGAAAATACCCTGCCGAAACCTAACTCGACTCTTGAAAAATCACTTAGCTGGCCGCGGATCCTCAACCCGCCAATTAAGCGTGACAAGCACGTTATGATGGACGTATGCTCGCCTCAGGGTTTCTTTGAGCGCTGGACAATCACAAAATCTTCCGACAAACAGCAGTACCATGATGCGAGAAAAGCTAACTGGGGTGACCTTTGGGCTTTGCAGGCAAAGCTGAAAGTTCCTAGAGAAGTACTATACTCTTCAGGCGATTCCGAAGGGCACTATGAGCGCAAAGTACGAGAACAGCAAGAGCAGGAAGATTTACCACAAGGATTGAAGCAAAGCTTCCCCCAACGGAAAAAGGTAAAAATGCCGACTGCTAGAGATATTAAAAAAGAACAGAAAGCTCGGTCGCATAAAGAATTCCAGCGCGACCTAGAAAGACGGCATCATGATCTTGGGCTTTCAAGATCTATCATATTAAAATCTGATCCGGACTACGATGATTTAGTTGAAAAATATGGTGAGCAGGTTACGGACGAATATTGGCGCAAATTTTACCATTTTTGAAAAGAAAAGTTTTCATGTATATATATATCTAAACATTTATTTCTACTTCAGCGGACTAAATGGCATTGGAACGAGAATGTCAGACTCCATATGCTCAATCAGTTTAACTGTTTCATGAACAGTATCTGCCCAGCCAGGTAGCTCCCAGCATTTATCTCTGCTCAATCTTCTGTGTTCGAGATCCGCAAATTGCCATAAATGATGCACGGTATTTAGATCACCCAGTTGGGTAAACCAGGCTCCGACAGGCTCCATTACTTGTCGGCGACATTCAAGACCCTTTCTCCAAGATGTTTCCCATTCTAAAAGACGACCCGGCTGCAGTTCATATGAACGCAACTCAAATACCCCGCCAAGCGTACGCGGAGCGGCCGTACCACCCCAGAAGGAGAATTCCTGTACAAGTTTATTCTTGCGAGAGCGGAGAAGGGGACGAAGTTTGCTGAGGTAGTCAACGTATTTCTGCAGCGATATTAGTTATTTTTTTAGGTGTATGCGCTATAAAAGGATCTTACATACGGGCTGATGATGTAGACTATAGCTGGTTTCGTGAAATCCAGCGTATCCGTTGTATTCCCAGATGGTAACTATAAATAATTAGAATCACACGATAATGCATTAAAAATTATCAAAAAAGCATACTGAAAGTATCCAGATCGCCGACAACAGTGCGCCAACTGCCCACAAGCTTCACTTTATTGTCTGGATCAGCAGCGATAGCAGGATAGACCTCCGATCTAGAGATGGGTTAGCATTCTGAGAAACACGAAGAAGAAGAAAAGGCATAACATACATGAGTTTGACGTATTCAGGACTGGATTCGGGTAGAACATGATGGTAGGTGATTTCGTGCACGTATTTTCCCCTCATAAGCTGCGACGAGTAGCTCTTCTCTAGAGACTCGATCTCACGTCTGCTCTCTTCACTCCCAAAGAGGAAATTCTTAATGAGACCCGAGCCCTTCGGAGACGTTACAAGAGAGGAAGCGTCTTCCGTCGCGTCAGAGGAATTGGAGATAGGCTCTTCGGGCTGCGGAGTGCCGTCGAAGTAGTGACCTTTGTATGAAGGCGGCACGTTTCCCAGAGAAGGTACGCGGCCCGGCGGCTGCTGGGGGGCTGCTGCGAAAGGGCGCACAGTAGAGAATGCTCTGCGGAAGAGAGAAAAAGCTGACATGAGTATATGAGAGCAGAAAGAGCAGAGATAAGATAGAGAAATATAGACGGAGAATGCGGTGATCGCTTTTTATAAGAGAGAGTTAGTTAATGTGGGGACCGCCGCGGACCGCCGCACGGACGCCTTATGCTATTTTCCTCCGCATCCTCGCCTCGTCAGTGTCATGTGCCCAAGGCACGTGAGTTGATGTTACTGGAGCTAGCAAATATTTCTCAGCAGCAGTAGCTCTGCCCATCAGGACGTCATTGCGATGAATGCATGAAGCGAGAACATTATGCTGAGACTGTGGTATAGAATTATATGCTAATCTGTGGAAATATATGCAATTAGCTCTTTGAGTTAAGATAAACTGATCTTTGCTGCATAAGATTTTACTGCTCAAGTTTTATCTTCTGGTCTACAGTGTTTTAGTATTTTAAAACATCGTTCCATAAAAATACTGTTATGAAAATATCTTTTCTTATCCATCACTCTGCTTTGCTTTAATTTAGTTGTTGCATATGGACGGTAAATTTGAGTTATCATCTTTGTATTGATTTTCAGCTCAAACACTCGTTACGCGGCTCATTATCATCTCTCAAAAAAGCTGACGATTACAAACAATACACCGTTAATTGCGCGAAACAAATTCAGTCTGATCAGCTCGATCTAAAACATGAATCTTGGTTTGAAGTGCTAAATTAGTGTACACCGGCCATTTTTTATTTGCATTTTTATCCCTTAAACATTCCAGGTACAATAGTTATAAGGATTAAGTTAGTTATTAGTGGTAGGGTTTTTATTCTACCACACACATCTCCAAGTTTCATCACTGACCTCATCACTGGATTCATCAAGCTCCTTTGACTATGCTATGACCAGCATCAATATATCTTCTACAAGTCTACTCTCTTCTGATTGTGATTCTAAATCAGATCAGCAACCTGCAAATCATCATGGATTGACAACCGACGAACAACACGAACTTCTTTTTAATGACAAACTACTCAGCAGCAACTCTGACCCTACGATGCAAATATCTGGTCAATCATTCAGTCAAGAAGCAACTGATTCAAATTATTTGTATTCGAGTCTTATCTGCACAACTGAAGCGAATGACCGCATTTCATCTTCAAAAGGTGACTCCCGCAATGCAACTGCACTCTATCTCTACCAGGATAAACGAAGCCTCGATCAAGCACATTCAAGCAGCTTTTGTATTGTAAATGACATTAAGCTTGGAGCAATCGTCGATCCTGATTCACTTCTTAAACCGAAGCAGAATCCTCGAAAACGAAAGAAGCCAGCACCTGTCAAAGTGGCTACCGAAAGTAATCCATTTCTAACCATTATCGACTCTAGTTCTGATAGTCACATCATTACAAAAAGACAGACTCAGTCACATTCACATATACCGTTCCCTCTTGTCATTTCTTCTGATTCGGCCGTATTAGAGTCTTACTACATCCCGTCCTCGCCCCCACGACACTGATTTACTCATCATTAATCTTACAACACAATTACTATGCTACATACTGTGTCTAATTTATTACTCATTTTGTACAAAATACACCTTTTGCTCTTCTCCAAAGCTGATCATCATCTCCTCTTTGTTTTTTTCAAAGCATTTCACAACTCGTCATGTTCTTCATAAACCTGTACATACTCTTCTTCCTCCCCAGCATGCGTCTCTGAAGCCTTATGCAGTTCTTCCGAATTACTCGCGGAAAGCCTTTCTGAAGCTTTTTCAATCGCCTCCTCAAGTCTAGACTTTCCGCTATTGCCATTCTCATACATCGACTTGTCGGCGTAAAACGCATTGCAGTCAAAATCCCAATGCGGCAACACTTTCAGCCTGTTGCATTCATCTTTTGTCCATTTCTCGCCATAAATCAAGGGACTCATAGTCACATATACACTAATACTGCCGAGCACAAGCACACTTGACACCACCACCACCAGTAGTCTTCTTTTCAGCACGGTTTTACAGAATATGTCAAAGCCAACAACAAATGCCAGCACCGCAAAGTATAGCGCCGGCAGATAGTGATGCAAAAATAACTGGCGTTGCATCAAAAAGAATGGGAAGTAATGCAATGCCCAGCCTACTACATTAGAGCCCACCTTCCAGCTGTAATCCTTGACTGCAGGGGCATAGTAGTCCTTGTATCCTCTCTGCCAACGCAAAACGACAATAAACACAAATACCGAGTACACAACAATCGCCAGCGAAGTAAGCCACCAGGTAAAAAAGTTTCCCAAAAGATAAATCTGCCTATGGTCCTTCACCCAGAAATTAATTCCGCGACGAAGCCACGGCCAAGACTCTGGACGCGAATCCCAGGTATGCGATGCCACAAGTCCATTGTTAGTGTCCCACATCACTTTTTGTAGTTCCGAAAACTTTTGCCAGAAAGAAATTTTGGGATAATTGACCTTATCCTCGCTAGCGTCCACTGCTCTCAGTTAGCACAGACATTTCACAACAACAACGAAATATACATACGCAAAGGATGCTCATTGTGCTCAATATACCAGATACTATTTGGTAGGGTTCCCTGCTTGGCACAAGTAACCTCCTGCTGCTCGAAGCCCCAGCTTGGGAGTTTAACCTTGTGTGAAAATAAAGCACATCCAGTCATCTGGTGAATCAATCTAAACTTGGTCTCAATTGCCCGAACTTGTTCGCGCGCTTTACCGGGCTTTGTCTTACTCTCGACAATTTCAACGCGGAAGTTATCGTTTGCGTCACCGCCAAATCCCTCATATCCGTAGCATGACGCTTCGTTTTGCCAGTCAGCTTCAGTCACTGAAGGTCTGATATCGTGCGAGTGCAGGCGCCGGGAGGTCACAACATGCTGCAACCGTATCCAGTCGCCATCTTTTAAGTATCGTGGCCCCGTTTCACGATAATCAATTTCGGATTCAGTAACGTTCTCAATTAGCCATACATTATTGCTATCCTTGTGAGGATACAATGTAATTTGTTGTTGTTGCGAGCCGCCAGGATATAGATGATCGTGAGAGTGCAAATACCCACCCTGCGTATTCAAATGACGAAGAGTAATATGTGATCCAACTGCAACATTCGCCGGAGTATCAGCCATGCCCTTATTGTTGAGCGAGTTTTGAAACTCAGAGCTCATGAAGCCGTCACCATCGCCTGGGTTCACCAAACAAATGAAATGAATGGCAAACATTCCTAAGTAAAACAAAACAGGCACCAAGATCAAAAATACAGCTCGCAAGAAGAAGTGCTTTGCGTACTGTCCGGGCGTCACCGAAAGGTCACCAAGGAGATCCCATAAACCGATGAGCGTACCAACACCGACCCAGGCAATCGTAAATAAACCGACCCATTTGACACTGAGAAATCTAGCATTAGATCATTACCCATTTTAAAAAGAGAGTGGACTTACCTAACAGTAGCGCCGAGACTGAGACCAGTCAGAAAAAGGTACCAGTACCAGTGTCGCGTAAAAGCCGTCTGATTCTGGAAATTGACCCAAGCATACGCAGTCAGCGCAGTAAAGAAAATTAGAGGTGAATCAAGTAATATAAATCTCGACTGTGTTGCGAGTGCATTGTCTATTCAGAACACGTTAGCTTCTAGAAGTAGTAGATTGACCGACTATTTCGACTTACCAAACAGAATGAATAGAGCCCCAATTGAAGCCGATAATCTCGAACAACCATACGCCTTCAAAGTCAGAAAGCACAAAGGAATAACCATAACACCAAGAAGGCCAGGAAGTAATCGCATGGCAACATATGGCACGCCAGCCGTCACATAGTCCCTGCGACGCGTAGCGTTAACAATTTTTCATCCGACAGTCATTGATCTGCGCTGCAATATCTGAGCAACTTACTTGCCAATATCCTTAAAGTCAAACTGTCCATCAAAGCCGGAGAGCCATCCAGTAAGAGTGATTAATAATTTTGCGAGAGGCGGATGTACATCCATAAAATAGGCTCCCTTTATGTACCTGATTGTCTATAATTAGCCATCACGTAGCAGATCAAAAAAACAACAACAACAGCAAGCTTTGCACCAGGAAAACAAAAAAAGAAAAAAAAAAGGTTAGAAATAAAGGGATACATACTTTGAGGCAAATCCACCAAAATGCACTTCATCAAATACGACAGAGGAAGGTTGCCAGATCTTGTAAAGACGCACAAACACGGCAAGACCAGTAATTATCGCTATTGCGGCCTTGTCCTTGCACGGTAAGGTAGAAAAGCGTACAGGAGTTGCCAACGACATGACTCAATCAATTGCACAAAAAAGATAAGCAATATATATTATAAACCAAGGGAGAGACAGATTTGAGCTAGATCGTGCGAAGATCTAGCAAGGAGTCAGTAATTCGCACCCTCTCTAGAAACTATCGCGTTCTTGAGTCACTCGCGTTACGTCCACAAAATAACCATCCACAAACCCCTTGTTTTCTGCAAAACTGTGAGCATCCAGCCGCTGAAGTCCATTCGCTTTGAACTAAATCCTCGATGCTAATAACGTCGCTTCCAAACACAAGTCTCTTTTTTTATTTTACAAAGAACGCGCCTTTCCGCGTTCGCTCGTCGCAACCATTCGGACTGGTCTGACTAAGCGCCAGGCCCGAAAGGGACGCGCGCCGACCAAGAAATATGGCTCATCGCAGCCGCCGCCGCCGCCGCAGCAAGACCTGACATCGTCAGATTATTCTCTGACCTCGTCGCTGGAGTCTTCCTCTACGTCGGATGCCTCATCGACGCCATCTTCGCCGCTGCCAAGCCCTCTGGTACTGTCATCTTTGGCCGGGTCTTTGCCAAAGCTTGACGCACAAGACAATGGGGTGGTTGACGACAGCTATCGACATCTTCCGCAAGAGATAGTCGAGCTTATCATGTCATTCGTGCCTTCGCCCTTTCCCGTCGCACTTGCTTATGTTTGTCGGGCATGGTACCACGCCGGTATTTGCCATGTCTATCGGCGCCCGAGACTTTACCCCAAAAACTACCTCGACTTTGTCACTACTATCTCGTCATCAGATGTACTTGGCAAATACGTTCATGTCCTCGATCTTCGATTCACGATACAGTCCGGCAAGAACTCGTACACCTCGAGATTACTTCGCAGATGCTCGAAAACTGTGGAAGAGTTTTATGCTCCTCAGACAAGTTTTGGATATGCGCCCCTCATCTCTGTACGGCATTGTTCGCATTTGCGTGTTCTCGACCTATCTCTGGTCTCCGAGACCGTCGATCTCCGAGAGCTTTTTCTTGCTATCAAAAATCTTCAACAGTTGACAGTTTTGAACTTCCCTCGTTCTTCAGTTTTTTGCGTCGATTTCCAAGATGATTTATGGCCGCCAAATCTTTCGACGTTAGGTCTCGCCGGTGGTATCTCTGACGAATTTCTGTTGTATACTCAATTCCCCCATACAATCACCGAACTGACGATGGCGCACTGCCCTTTTGTGAAGATGAGCGCTGTTCGAAGTTTGCTGAAGCAACTCGGTCCCTCACTCACTGCTCTTCGGATAACGTTTCCTATGCCAGCCCTTGGTTTCAATGCCCTCGATACGATGCTAACATTATGCCCTTTTCTACATCGTCTCGTTGTTTCAACCGATTATATAACTCACCGCTTGATTTCTTCAGAAAACTGTGCAGAAAACCATCCCCTCGAAGTGTTGGATCTCGATTGCAGCGGGATGCTCGGACAGTCTCACAAAATTCAGGCGGATGACATCGCCCTCGCGATTCTTGAGGGCAGGCTTCCGAAGCTGAGGGTCGTGAGGGCTAGTTTGAAATTGGGTTGGTCCAAAGATGACGAAGAAGTGAGTGAACTTATCGAAGTCTTAAGTGAGAAGGAGGATGGTGGACTATGGATAGCCTAAATTTCTTTAATTTTCTGAAAGCTCTATTTTTGTTTAGTTGGGTTGGGAATATTCTTTTTTTGTTTCACATATTGGCATTCATCGGGGTGTAACGAGTAGCAAAATAATATATATCATGCGAAAATAACAGATCCCAAACCTGGCTCTGTGATACAGATAGCCTCCTTTAGCTCCGCTTCTGACAATTTGGGCCACCTCTTGCAATAATACTCATCTTTCAAAGTCTGCACTAAACTAGAAACTCTGTCCTTACTCACTAAACTAATCGTGGAGCCACCCCATCCCGCTCCTGTCAATCGACTCCCATATGCTCCGCTCTTGATTGCCAGCGACGTTATCTGGTTTAATTCGTCGCAGCTGCATTCATACAGTGATTTACAGCTCTCGTGCGAGTCTTTCATGATTTGGCCTAGCGCCGAATAATAATCTTCATCATCTAATTCTGTCAAGTCCAAAATAGAGCAAAATTTCTCGACTCGCTTAGCTTCTTCGAGTACGTGAATTGCGCGCTTTCTGAATTGAAGTCGCTCAAATCGTACAGGGAAACGGCTCATGTACTTTTGCTTAATCTCAGCCTCACTCATTTCCATTAATAGCGCTGCTTCTGAAAGAGTATAGCCTTCCTCTTTGTCAAACACTTGCTTTGTGCGAGAGATGATACCATCCATGTCAATATTCTGCTCCGCAAATTTATCGTACACGCCTCTCCAAGTCCCCCCAAAGCCATCCCTGACGGGCAGCTTACCCAAGCAACAGACCTTTGCCATAATTTCAGCCGAAAGGGTAGTCTCAACTACTCGCAAATTATAATGAATGGGACCAGTGACTTGTTTATCGGCGACTACTAAAGTGTTCGCTATTACAAATGCGAACGTGTCTCCACGAAATGCGACTTCAATAGGTTTTAGCTCTGGAGCAAACTGAACCCGTAAGGCGTGCCCAGCAACACCAAACACAGAAGCCGCTTGATCCATTCCTCCTGAATTAACACCAACATTGCGCTCGGCTATGATCGCGGCAGAGACCAAGTCAGCCTTCGTGATGGCAGCCGTCAGAGGAGCCGACGCGGCACTTTTGACTGCGGCCACGACAGAAAGCAGCGAGGCACTCACAAAGGCGGCTGATGATGAGAGTCCACCACCAGTTGGCACAGATCCATCGATTAGACAGTGCATGCTTGGAATCTGCACATTGCCTGACACGGCAAATGCGCCTTTTATGCCAGATAAAAAGTAGTTTGTCCATTCGAGAACGGAAGAGTCGATATTGATCTCCTGCAAGGCCTCAATAGCAAACTCCTTTATCGGAAAACGAGGACTAGTATTTGCTAGTCTTAATTTATTGTCGGCTGAGCCAACATGAACTGCTATCAGAACATCCTGGGCAATCGCCATAGGCAGGACGTCAAAGAGTGAATAGTCAATGTGTTCTCCAATCAGGTTTACTCTGCCCGGCGACCGAGCAATGAAAGAAATCTCCTCGCCTGGATACAACTCGGCGAACTTGTCGCGCAGTCGCTGCCATCGCTGCTGTTGGTGTGGAATGTCAGAGACCGAGTAAATCTGCGAGAGCGAGTCGACGACAGGCACCGCCTTCGAAGAACCATTGATGCCCGACTGCGGCTTGAAGTCAAATGAGGGTGCCATGCTGGGAGAGAAGAGGCGACGAGCAGCAGACGGCGGCCCGGAGAGAGGGTCATTTAGAAGTAAAAATTTAAGCGTTTATTTACTTTCGTTGCAGCGTCGCGTATCAGAAACGCGGTAGCAGGGAAGAGTCAGCACGGTCTATGGCCGACGCCAAAAACCGAAAAGCGCAAGCGCGCTCCAGCCGCACGAGCCGCATGGACGTGGGCTCTAATTTACCGTGATCAAAACTCCAAAAACTCCATGCATTACACTGCCACAGCTAACCAACCAGTTTACCGTAAACCCTCCAAAAACCTAACCAAACATCACCACCTCACGATCTTCGACTCCTCGCCACGCCGCTTCAACCGAGTACAACCCACGCATCACATTTGCCATCCCTTGCCTCTTGCCGAGCTTTTGAAATACAACCTTGACAAACCCGCGGTCAATAGAGTCCACGCACTCATTCGCAACAACGCTGACCGGCCAGAGAAGCGCGGCCATATTTCCTTCTAAAGTGCATACTCTGGCAAGCTGATCAAGCGCAGTACGCACATGCCCCTGTATCGCATCTGCGACATTCTCGGGTGGGAAAAATGTCCTCAGCAGATATATCTGTGCAGCCAGCTGATATACCTTTGCAGCAGCCTGCATTGCCAAATCGTGTGGAGAGGCGCCAACAGTATCCTGGGTAGGCACTTGCCATGAACTAAGCTCAAGATCAAGCAAACTTGCTCGACAGAGCGAATCTGGAGTTACTGACTTGCCAAATTCAGAGTCGTTGCAAAGAATACATAGACGAACAATAAGTGGCCATAAATCTTCCGCCAGTCCAATCACGGGATCAACTCCGTCATCTTCAGCCTCTCCCGAAGATGACCTTAGCCGTGAGTAAGTGGATAAAAAGTGCTCGAGTTGCAGTGATCGGTCAAGCATAACATCCTTCTTTGAAAGCGAGCATATGACGTCAAAGTATTGAAAGATTCGAAACAGAAATATAGTTTCCTTGGACACACTGTATGTGCTGAGACCTGATCCACTCGTAGCCTGTAGCTTGTGGATCACATGATTCAAAAAGCTAGTGATGATACGATATGCGCCATTCAGATGCATAGTAATAGAATCAATATAGCCCCCTTTTGCGATTTCATAGTATACAAGAATTAGAATTGAAGACAAGAGCACGTTTTGAGTGTTTTCGTCTTCTAATCGAGTCGGTAAATCTTCCAACAGAGTAATAAGATTCTCAAGGGCTCCTGTGTGATATGCTAGCTGCTGGTCGGCTTGGCTAAGGCCCAAGGCATAATTTTTATGAGCCGAAGCAAGAGCACAGAGAGAAGACAGTAGCGGCCCTGTCAATGCCGGAACGGTGGATCCTGGGGCGGACACAGGGATGAGTAGCGACAAAATGAGCCTTCGGAATGGTCCTTCTTGTTTGTAATATGAAATGACGGATGAAATCGAGACCGTGAAATGATATACTAGCTCCTTTTGTTCCCGGGTAAAGTCAAGAATTGTGAGAGGGTCAAAGCCGTCAAGGTTGTTCATTGGCGTATTGATTGCGTTAATTTCCGTTAATTGCAAGGCTGTCGTCATAGTGGTTGGCGTGAGAAGAGAGGGGGCTTTGGGCGACACGATTTGATCAAACAAATCTATATCCCCGTCATCACTAAAAGTTGAGTTGAATACATCCAATGTACGACTCTGAGTAGCCTCCGCTGGGGGCGATATAGATTGAGATTGCGACTGCGACGGCGACTGCTTCAAATGGGCATCGGGAGCAGGGTAGGAGCAGTCCCATTCTCTGTCTCGACAGCTTGCGCATATCGGCTTCTCATAGCCACATTTCTTTCGACGTTGGCGACTGTTAACAGCAAAAAAAGTTAGATAGATATCTACACGAGAGCAAAAAGTGAGATGAGGGTACCATTGCAGGCAGCCGAGGCGATTGCGCTTGAGACCTATCCTTCGCCGCTTTTTGCTGTCAGACTCAGCCTCACTCGGTCCCTTGTCTGGCATCGCACTCGGCGGCGAAGAATTGCTTGAAGATGGTGAAGGTAGCAGTTGCATAAATGAGAGCAGGAAGATGTTGTTCGTCCGGAGAACATGTTGCGGCCACGAGAAGGGCAGCATGATCAACACGTGACCGCCGAAGAGATGACCCTGGGGGGAAGCGCAAGCGCCGGCAGCGGCTCCGAGATCCCCGGCAGCCTCTTTTCTGTCCCCGGGCTTCTTGTCAGCGCAGGTTCTCCTCTCTTTTAACATATCTTCTCTTTTTCTCCAGAATACGCATTTTAGCTGAGCAATGCTGGCTCCTTCTCCGTGGACGACTCCTCATCCTTCGCCGCCGCCGGCGTATATCAGCTCGCCGCCGCCAGCCTTCCCGCCGCAGGAAGACCTCGTACCGACGGTGGCCTCGCTGAGCGACATCTACTCGGCAACAGACATCCCTCATCAGTCCGTGCGATGGAGCTCTCTTCAGGAGCGGTTTAGAGCGCTCTATGATAGAGATATCTCATTTGTGGCGCGCACGCCAGGCAGAGTGAACCTCATAGGCGAGCACATCGACTACTCGTGGTTCCCTGTCCTGCCGATGGCGATCCCTCACGACGTTCTTGTCGCCGTCGCTATCATTCCCTCCACAGATCCCGCATCTGATGGGCGTATCATTTTATCAAATGTCCAGGCTGTCAAATATCCTACCCGAGTGTTCAGTACTGACGACTTTACTGATCCATTCTTTGCAATTCCCACATCTCAGCATATTGACTGGTCTGCATACTTTTTAGCTGGCCTCAAAGGTGCACTGACATTTTCGAGACTGTGCGCTACAGATGCTTCTCCTTTGCCAACAATGCGGATACTAGTGGATGGCGAAGTTCCGACTTGTGCGGGTCTTTCTGCGTCGTCAGCCCTCGTTTGCTCATCCCTCTTGGCCGTGCTATCCACTATAACCACTCCTATCATTGAAAAATCTTTTCTGGTTAACTCTGCCGTCATATCCGAGCGTGCGTTAGGAGTGAACTCCGGTGGCATGGACCAGGCGGCCTCAGTATTTGCCGTCCGTGACCACGCCTTACTTATAGACTTTCGTCCTCTCGTGTCTGCTAAACCAGTTCGCGTACTCGATACTGTCCCACGTCTTTGCTTTGTTGTCGCAAACTCTCTTGTTTCGGTGTCGAATCGTACAGAGACAGGCCCTGATAGATACAACATTAGATTTGTCGAGACTACTCTTGCAGCTGAAATTCTGGCGCGTGAATATTCGGTTGGTAGATTAGAGATCCGAGACGGGTTTGGAGGCACGTTACGTGGGTTCTACGATAAAATATGCGAGCGAAACGGTTGGACAATGGGTGATCGTGAAAGTGAGGAACGTGCAGTGAAGGAAGTTGTCGTCAAAATTAGGCAAACTTTCTCAAAAGATAAGTACTCTCTTGATGAGATCGCAAAGATGCTCGGCATCAGTACAGAAGATATGCTGCGCAAATATACAACACGCTTTCCGATCCGGGCCAAATATCTGAATCTAAGAGACCGTGCTGAGCATGTTATCGAAGAATCTTTTCGATGCAAATGTTTCTCATCTTTACTGGCTTCGTTGACCACTAATCTGAGAGCTCTTTCGGCGAGTGAGTCAACTCCATATTTTGACGCCCTTGGAGAGCTTATGAACGCTTCGCAACAATCAGGATCATCAAAATTTGAATGCTCGTGTCCGGAGATCAATGAATTGTGCCGCATTGCTCAAAAGTATGGGGCATCGGGCAGTAGAATTACAGGTACAGGTTGGGGAGGGTGCATTATTTCACTAGTGCGTGCAGATCGAGTGAATGACGTGATTGACGGGCTCAAAAGGGAGTATTATGCTTCGAGACATCCTGAAATCTCTCAAATTAATGACGTGGTATTTCCAATTACACCGGCGAATGGTGCTGTATTGTCTAAAGTCAATGGATTTCAATTGTAGTCATTTTTTTTTTTTCGTTTTATTGGTCGTCATAGAAGGTGTTTTGGTTGCATTTAGGTAGCATATAGTACAAATCTATTTCTAATTCACTATAAATATTCTCAACTAAAAGGCTATTCTGGCTTTCCGTCATAACCCCATGGGTTTTCTGTAGTCCATTTCCACAGGTCTCTGCAAGCATCTTCTACGCTCAACTCCACCTTCCACTTGAGCTCAGTGTTTGCGCGATCAGGCTTTGCTGTCAGGTCCAGCACATCGCCTTTCCGACGGCCGACAATATCAAAAGGGATCTTTTGATTTGTAGCTTTCTCAAAAGCAGAAATAATTTGCAAGACGGTTGACCCTTTCCCACTTCCAAGATTCCAAGCTCGTAAAAATCCTTCTCCATTCTCGCCATTAACTGAGTCAAGTTTGGCTAGAGCAGCAAGGTGGCCCTTTGCAAGATCAACGACGTGAATGTAGTCGCGAATCGGAGTACCATCGGGAGATCCTTCGTAATCGTCTCCAAAGACCTGGAGTTTGGGGCGGCGACCGACGGCAACTTGAGCCACAAAGGGCAGCAAGTTGTTCGGAATTCCTCGAGGGTCTTCTCCAATTCTTCCTGACGGATGTGCCCCAATAGGGTTGAAATAACGTAGCACTGCTACTTTGAGATTGGGGTCCGCAGCTGCAGCATCCTCCAATATCTCCTCAATGATTAGCTTTGTGTGGCCATAGGGCGAGGTGGGACCAGTTGGACACTCCTCGGGGATAGGAATCATATTAGGAAATCGCGTGGCGTCACCGTAGACCGTAGCAGATGATGAGAAAACGAACTCTGGAACGCCGTGCTTGGCCATTGACTTTAGTAGAGTAATTGCGCCCCCAACGTTGGCATCATAATACTCGAGAGGTATCTTTGTGCTTTCTCCAACAGCCTTGAGTCCTGCGAAATGAATGACAGACTTTACGTTGTAATCTGTAAATACCTTGTCAAGACCAGCAGCATCGCGAAGATCGACATTGATCAACGGGATATCGGGGGTGTTGGTGATCTGGCGAACACGGATGATGGACTCCTCAGACGAATTACAAAAATTGTCGACAACGACGACCTTGTAGCCTGCGTTCACAAGCTCTAAAACAGTGTGCGAGCCAATGTAACCAGCTCCTCCGGCAACAAGAACATATGAATCAGTAGGAATAGCCATTGAAATATTTGGAAGTGGGTGAATTCACAGTCAGAAGCGGATGGTTGTAGGAAGATATAAAAAGCATCATCCAACGCGGCTGCGCAAGAGAACCGTAATTAGAGGTAGTGTGCGGCTCAGCGCTTGCGCTTCCGCCGGCGGCCGTGCATGAATCGCGCAAGTTTTCGAACCTTTGTATTTTAAAGGCCTCCGACGCTGGCTCTCATTCTGGTTATTTTAGATGCTCTTCTCTGTTTACTTTAGATAATTTGTTGCATATTTCTAATCAGGCATGTCTGAATTCGATTTCAACAACAACTCGCACCGCAGGTATAACCCACTCCTCGACTCTTGGATTCTCGTCTCTCCGCACCGAACCCAGCGGCCATGGCAGGGACAGCAAGAGAAAGCCAGCACAGACAGTCTGGCATCCTACGATCCCAAGTGCTACCTCTGTCCTGGAAATGCGCGCATGACTGGGGAGCAGAATCCAAGGTACGAATCTACATACTATTTTGTCAACGACTTTGCAGCCGTCAAGCTCGACCAGCCAGACTACGTCACCCCAGAGGCAGACAAAGAGAATATCAAGAATAGATTGTTCAAAGTGCAGGGAACTAAAGGAACATGTTTTGTCATTTGCTTCTCACCTAAACATAATGTTACTTTGCCCGTTATGTCGGTGCCGGACATTCGTGTTGTCATCAACACGTGGACCGATCTTTATCTGAAGTTGCAAGCGGAAACTCCATTTAAATATATGCAAATATTTGAAAACAAGGGTGCTTCTATGGGCTGCTCTAACCCTCATCCTCAGTATGTAGTCGTCGACACTTACTTATCGTCTGATTCCTGTCGCTAATCGTTTTTATAGTTGTCAAGTGTGGTGCACCGAAAATGTGCCTACCGAGCCTGCCAAAGAATTTTCTTCGCTTAGATCTTACAGTGCCGAGCACGATTCTTGTCTTCTATGTGACTATCTATCAGTTGAGTCTGCTGAAAAATCACGAATCGTCATCGAGAATGATTCCTTTGTTGCGCTCGTCCCGTTTTGGGCTGTCTGGCCTTTCGAGACTATGATCCTCGCCAAATCCCACGTCGCGTCTCTGCCCAGTTTTTCAGAGATTCAAAAGAATGATCTGGCTTCAATCGTTAAGACACTCACTACAAAATATGACAATCTCTTCCTTACTTCATTCCCCTATTCGATGGGTCTTCACCAAGCTCCGATCCATCCCGTCGGCGATGAATATGAATTGGCGCACTTTCATATGCATTTTTATCCTCCATTGTTAAGGGGTGCTACCGTGAGGAAGTTCCTGGTGGGCTACGAGTTGCTGGCCGAGCCTCAGAGAGATCTGACTGCAGAGCAGGCTGCGGATCGCCTGAGAACTCTCGATGACGTGCACTACTCTGAAAAGTGAGTTTTTTGAATCGCAGATCTTGTTTAAACATTTCAATTGTACAAAGTCATCGGATACTTTTTGTTTTAGACTATTATTCGCCTATTTAGGTGGTTGGTTAAGACGCTCACATAATTACAAAATATAGTCTTCTCTGAATATTATCCTAACCTATAAACATCCAGCTCTTTTAAAAAAACCTCACCTTATAATTAATCAATTAGACCCTCCAGCCAGTATTCTATTTCCAAAAATTAAAATAAAAACAAGCGATGTCTTTTTAATGCAAGACGGTTACAATTCAACAATCGGGCTTGATGACTAGTCACGCGTAATATTTGCTCCCAAAGCTTTAGAAGTGACGTTTGATGTATTGGGGTTTTAACTCTGCTTGTGCCGAACGCGTAGGCCAGAAGCTAAACCGCAGTGTAGACTACGCGTTTCTCTGGTTTTTTATTATATCTCTCTGCTGCAAATGCTAGAATAGCACAAAGAAGCTGCAATTGTACTACCTGTATAAATGTACCTTTGAATATGTTTCAGTGCATGAAGCCAGTCGACAGGAAACTGAAGGTCTTTATTATGCATGCTTGTTGTGTCCATATAAAGTTCAGCCCGTTCAGTAGCGTTCCCAAGACGACATCACCGACAAAGAATGCCCACCAAACCTCTCTTCCCTTTCGTTCTCATCTCCTACGTCCTGCTAGAGCGCCTACTGCTTCTCTCACAGTCTTTTAGTCTTATTCCCAATAGTCGCCTCTAATTCCGCAACACCAGCCGCAACAAACCGTCCAACTCGCTAGACAATCATGTTTCCCTACGGATTTATTAATTCGTCTCTCCTTTCTGCCGTCGGCGCAGTATCTTGTGATCTCAACTTTACAGCAACTGTGCTCTACATTGTTCCAGTACTTCTGGTGGTATCATTCGTTACAGCTTGCCTGTGGACAAATTCCAACCAGTACACAGCGTCTGTCCGTTCCGAGCCTCTTCTATCGGAACCTGACGCGTCGGGCGGCATAGGTCCTGTGCCATCTTCTGATTTGACAGATGAAGCGGTCAATATCCTTGCCCCGGATTTTTCAGAGCTTGCAACAAATACTCCCCACGATAATGGGCATTTTGCGCAAGCCATACAAAAGTTTGCTGCGGAGTCTCAAGTCAATAAAGGAATGGAGCCTCCTTTTACTTTGTCAACACTGCATGACGCTGTCAATTTGGGTTCCATGCAGAATTTTACAGCTCAGCCCGATTTTGGGCCTATGGCATGCGCTGAGCCGATTTTGTCCTTGAAATTAGCAAATTCTGCGCTTATTCGCCCTCTTTCTTGGGCAGAATCTGGCCACTCTTTCGATTCGCAAGTATTCAACTGTGCAAGACAACAGAACTGTACTCAGTACTCAAAGAGCTTGAGTCAGCCTATCTCGGAAAAAGCCGATAATATTATGTCTTACTCCACTATTGCGAGCAGTAGCACACAGGCGCGTTACTCACCTGAAGAGTCTGAAAATATAACTGTGAATCAAAGAACCGCTAATGTATTCCCTTGGGATCTCTCTAATTTGGCTGATCGCAGTTGGGATGATGACGTTGAGAACGATAATGTTGAGTTTCTTTCTCCTCAGGCTGCCACTCCGTCAACAGGCACTCGGCTTGCAACTATTCTGAAAAGGAGATTTTCTAGAATTCACAATAACTGTTCTGTCATCTATGGACCTGAACCAGAAACTGGATTGAGTGAAAACCAGCCTGTAGCTCTGTGGCATCCCGTCAAGCGACAAAAATTATCCAACAAGAACCGGCGAAGTGAAAGCCCTAGAAATGTTAGTGAAAAGCATTCTGCTTGCAAGAAAAATAATGCTTTCAGAAGTTTGGTGCAGGAATCTTTAAAAGAAGTGAGCTCTATGCGTAAATACTCTACAAAGGGGCTACTGTTTACAGATCTCAATCAATCGACTGCAGGCATTAGCGAGCCTTTATTATCCACTGGTATTAGATATTCAATGCAGGATTTTTCGGCCGCTGAGAACATTTGCACAACCGCAGCGCACTCTACGTTGATATCATCTAATTCTCAATGCAGTTGCTTGATTTCACATCAGTTTGTTTACCTGGCTATTACTATTTCGCAGCTTCTCCTGACTAACTGTGCTTCAGGATTAAGAAACCATTCTTCACGCCGCAGGAGGACTGTAAACGGAAGGCTTCTTCTATAAAGCGGTTGTTAGAGGCTAAGTACAGAAACGCGTGTTTCAAGACCCAAAATTCTATTTGATTGTTAACTAGTTGAAACAGTGATGCAAGAGACGATTTGTTTCGCATACTTAAGCTCCCGCTGTTATCAGAGTCGAATTCTGCGCACTCGGTTTTGCCATCTGCTTACAAGTTCGTGTGTATTATATGCTTATTCATTATGTTTCTGCTGACAACTGTAATTATAGGACAGATGACTTTAAAGGTTTGGAGTTGAGCAAGTCCTTTCTAAGGAGACTTGATTCAGCACCATTGTGCAGCCCTTTATTAAATATTTCGTAAGTCTACTACTGCGCTCATTTAATCTTCTATTGACTCTGGCAGTATCATGGGGAGCACAGTCAAAAAGCTGCCTTCCAATATACCGCGGGGATATTTACCGCCAAGCTCAAATTCGTCATTATCAAAGTTTGTTAATCTTTTTCCTCGATAACGCTTCTTGTTCTTACTTTTGAGAGAAAACAGATTGAAAAAGCTAGCAATCAGACACGAGAATACTCCAAAGCTGTTGAGGACTAGCGAAACATCTGTTGGGATGGTTGATAAAAGTGCTCATACAAATGTCAAACATACGCCCGCGATTTGTACATCGCAAACTGAGTATGCTGCACCCCTCGATTATTAATCACTTGATATCTACTGAACAACAGAATCAGTAATCTTGCGCAGAATGGACCTTTCAATCTAACCACAGGAGCGCCCAATCGACGACATACCGGTGCCAAGGCATCTTGGATTTCTCCCGAAAGAAAAATGATAGAGGCTATGTATTGCAATAAGCGCTGGCCAAGATTCAGCACTGCCACTTCTCAATGCAGCTGGGCAACGCCCACTATTTGGTCACGAAATCAGCGACCAGTAGTCCCAATTCTGTACTCTAATGTCACGCCGTATGACCTGGAGGGTCCAGTTGCCCCAGACAGTTCAATGAATCTAGACACAGCTGCTGGCTTTTCTGCTGATTCATCTGTCTGTATTGTTGCTGCTGCGCCGCTAATCGAGATACTGACCAACTCATCACGAGGAGCTGCCGCTGACACAAGTCACAATTATCATCGCTGAGCAGCAGCGGCAGTCAGTTTGAAATCTGGCAGTCCGTTCTGCGGCTTGCAGGAAACCAGGAAAGAGCGCCTAGCTTCTTCAAGAGTGCTCGATCTAGACCGAACAAAACTCTAGACTGGTGAGGTATTCCTGAGTGCCTTGCGATTCAAAGACCAAAGACGTCGTCGATGGAGATACTGTCTGACATTCAGAGTTCCTAGAAAACACTAACGCGCCACTCTAGCTTGATTCAATTTTGTAGTATCATTTTCTGTTTGCTAAAGCTTTGCTCTTGCTCGATATGTCCGTTTGCGGTATTTCTCTACGACGATTTTATCATTTCATGATGGTCGCTAACTCGCCAGGTTGCATTGCGCTCCCCTAATATCTCATTTATCCATTAGACACGCTGACTAGATTGCGCTTTTACACTCACCGTAATGAGCGCATAATAGTTAAAGTTGAAAAGATCATTACTGATAACATTTGACAAATTATTACTGTATTCTCTGCGGTATGGCCTTAGGGTCTGTATCTGGTATAATGCCGCATGCTGTTGTAACTGAGTCTCCAGTGTATGAGTAAAGTGTGCAGGTCTGAATACCTTTCTTTGGCTTCATACTATGTTTTTGCTGTGAAGCTATTTCATTACATATGGTGACAGGAGTAGACCTTCTCTTCTAAGAATGCGCGCCCGTGGCGCTTATCACGTATTACTGATGCGATTATATCATCACTTTATCTCTAGTACCAAAATCTCGTTTAAACCCAGGATTCGTTTTTCTCAACTTCAATTTGATGTATGGCAGCAGCAGAGAAGATAATAGTCCATTTAATTTTTTTATTTGCTTATGTGTTTCTGATGATGAAAGGAGAGCATGGATCTGAAGTGAAAGACGATAAATTGGAAGATAAAAAGAGAGAAAAAACTCAAAAATTGTATTAGTAATATTTTCTATCTCAATGTTCATTACTTGAAGTACGATTTTGATCTACGTAAGTGATCTTAGAATCATATTATCATTAGAAGAAGAAAGCCTATGAGCTGAACAGTGTCATTCCAAATCTAAAAGCAAAAAGAAGTTATCTGTTTATAGATTCCCGGCTTCAAGAAGTAACTCGCTTGAAAATGAAACTAAGCTTAAAAATGGGTGCGGGGCAATCCGCGCTAAAAAAATGTCTAATTACTCACACAGACACAAGATCGCACGATCGTCTTATATATATATCCTTACTGTCATAAGTAATTCGGGCAGTTCAGCGCAAATATCGGAATTCACTGACTTTTCTAGCAATGACAGATAGCACGATGAATGAGATTGTTTTGTACGATTTGGCTTGCACTAAGAATGTCTGCTTTTCTCCAATAGTTTGGCGTACTCGTCTGATGCTCAACTATAAGCGTATCTCATACCGAACCGTGTTTCTCGAACTTCCTGATATTGCGCCTACATTGAGCAAGCTGTAAGATGATTTTACTATAGGTTTCGAAAACATACTAATCAGCTTCTAGTGGTATTGCTCCCCATGCTAGCTCTGCCTCGAAATACGAATACACAGTACCGACTATTCATCATTTGTCAACCAATACCTATATTATGGATTCTGACGCAATTGCATCCTTTTTGAATGCGACTTATCCTGATCCAGAATTGATTATAAAGTCAGAGCTGGGTAATGACATTGCCACGAGAGTTCGCCGTGCCTTCGGGCCTGCTTTTATTATTTCAGTAACCCCGCGAGAAATGGGTATCTTATCGCCATATGCCCAAGAATATTTTCGTCGTACTAGGGAAGGGGAACTGGGACATCCCTTGGAAGATATGCTGAGTGACAACAAAGAAGAAGAAGTGTGGGAGCGTCAGGCAATGGAGATGGAAACTGCGTCTAAATTACTGCTGAAAGACCAGAATCAATTTATTTTGGGAGCGCAACCCAGCTATGCAGACTTTTTTATAACTGGATCACTACAATCAGCGAGAACTGTAGATGAGGAGATATTTGAGAGATGTATGAAGTATGCAGGCTTGCAGAAAGTATACAACTCGTGTGTACCCTACATGAAATAGGGTTTAGTAGGGTTTAGTAGGGTTTAGTAGGGTTTAGTAGGGTTTAGTAGGGTTTAGTAGGGTTTAGTAGGGTTTAGTAGGGTTTAGTAGGG
>NW_027117686.1:0-83046 GCF_038497685.1 Kockiozyma suomiensis
ATATCAAGACTACTCTGCGGCTCACCTGAAATCTAAATTACGTTTAAGGTATTAACTATACTTTATATCTTCTTGCCCGATAAGAGATAGCCAATCCATTTGTTTTATTCCGCAAAGTTGATGAATTAAAAAATATTAGAGCAGTGGAACACTTTATCAATAATTACGTAAAAGAATTTACGAACTAGGTCGCCGAACGAAGGAGCAGTATCTAGGGCGAACGCAGTTGATTCCAAAATAGATCAATAGCAACACGTTATGTATAGCAGCAGCAGCAGCTTCTTCGAAAATATATGGGCTGAGTATACGAAATAGATTTGTCAGTGAAATAAATAATAATCGCAATGAGAAAAGAAGCCAACCACACTCAATGCTAACTCTAGCGCTGCTTCGAATATTAAAGCTGATCTCTTATCATATTTCAAATTTATTTCCCATTTGAGTATGATAGTAGAATGATATAAATCTCAAACAGAAAAGTATGACGAATACGCGACTACTGAAGCCAAATAATTTCCTGTGTTCACAGAAAAGCAAATCTTTCTTTCCGCCTTGCTCCTTTCTTACAATCGCTGTTAATTCGCGCACCCGCTATAGAGGATCAAATCCCGAGAACTTTCGCCGATAGCAGAGGCGTCAATCAGAGAGTCACAGGCAGGAAACAAGTGTAGCGAACGGAATGGCTGACAGGGACAGCCACATCTCATTACTACCTCAAATGCCGCCATGCGGAGAAGCTATGACGCCTTTGAAGATATCTGCGAGATTATTACCATCAAAACTACAGAGCGAAATCAGCAAAATGCCAAACAGTTCTTTGTGATATTCTTTAAATCGAGAGAAAATTGCACAATGCCGAGGATAGTGTGTTCTAAAAGAGCGCAAGGAGCATACAGTAAAGTATTTAATCGAGATGGTCAATGCTCTCATTCGCGTTCGCACTACGGTCTTGACAGAATATCGCGAAAACAACCAGTTTACGTTGCAGAGTGCCCGTTATTTTATCAGCATGTTATCAAAGCCATTACTACATGTCTTTAAAGCAACGACAATACAGATACAGGACCCGTGCACTGAAACCGCCTGAAATAAAGTCTGAAACAGTAGAACAAGAGCTTTGATAACAGAGATAGGTCCAAGCAAAGAGAGGAGCTAATGTGCCTGACCGTAAAGCACAGATCTGCTCAAGATGAGATTACGCGTATGCTTGCTCCGATTCGCATTTCGTCGTATTACCATACAAGATCTTTATTAAAAAAGACTATATACTGGCTTTAAATGTATAGCATGTTGTAATAAAGATGATAAGATGTAGGTGGTGGAGAAAGAAAGAACACCCTGACTTGCTTAGTTCCTACGCCATTACACGGATTTTCACCAGCCACGTTATAACGGAGCCCAGCACAGCAGACGGAGCATATATGATAACACTGGTTACGATAATACGCTATTCGAACCACATCCGATGAATATTTATCCTGCTTATTGTTTTTTTGTTGAAGGGGCCCAACGCGCGACTAAGCATAGACCTAACAGATATCGACCTTGGTCTGTGTGGTAAGGGCCAGGCCAGTTCAAACCAAGCAACCAATAGAGAGGAGCACTGCTTTTCGCATGGACCGGTTGAAAGAGATAATACGTGCGAATGCAGCCCATAGAATATAGACAGAAAAGATCAAGAAAATAGAATAAACTGCCACAGAGCCAAATCACAGGTCGCTGCTTAACTTGACTCAATACGACAAAATCTAGCGAGTTCGCTGGCGCAAACAAAATTGCCTGTATCATCTGCTCTCCAGAAGTGGCAACCTATTAGAGCAAGAAGTCTATCGTCAGCGCGATAGCGGAAGCGTTCTTATCGAGAGCCGCACTAAAGGTACCATTCGACACAGATTCAATAACTGTAATCTGAACAGTTTAGGTTCAGGGCGATGCAGCAAACGACGGAGACGCATCCGCTATAGACTGCAGACATTAAGGCCTGCCAGTGATTCTCGGCATCTGGAGGAGGCGTTTTAGTCACCGAGGGCCTAGTTGAGAGAACCCAGTAGGTCTCCTACGCCTCGGTGTCATCTCTCGTCTGTGATCGGTCAACAAATATTTCTCACGGCCAGCCAAAAGACGAGATCAGCTCAAGCAAGTGGAGTGAGCCGGGATCAGCGCACAGATAATTAGCTCCTATCAATACGGTCTTGCCAAGACCAGGCTCAGGTACTTATTACTTTCTCTTATCAGCCAAGTCCCGTGCTGAGTTGCCATGGTCAGTTGCTGATTGCAGGGCCCGCGCAGGTTGCGTGCGGCCAGGCGAGAGCTGAGATATAGTGGTCAGAGCAGCGACTATCAATAAGTATGCTCTGACTGGCCCGGATGCTGATATGTGTTTCTGCTTATCAGAGGGCTCAGCAGGTCGTGCGCTTTATTGATTAGATCACACGCGAATCACTATTGTGGAGTGCTTGTGGAGTGCTTGTACAAATATGCTACAGCGAACAGATTGTAGACTTCTTTCTATCTGCTTGCAGCCGGATACCGACTATTAGATACCGACTATTACAAAGGATGATTATGAAGCAGTCCCTAGAGTGAGATGTGTCCATTAAGGGAAGCTTAAAGTTACCTACATGCCATGCCACCATACACACCACCATACATATATGCCCATGACTAGTTTACTCAACAGACGTGAATGGATACGTTGAGGTGGCGGCCGCCAGAATATTACGCAACTACAAAATGTAAAAATTTGACTGGTGGCGTGCAGTAATTCTGACGACAATTACCGCATATAGCAGTTTTGTACAGTGGATAAACAAACGCCATGCCATTTTAGTGAAATGTACGGCCCGTTCCGGCGAGTCATCAAGCCTCTGACTTGTGTAAAACAGATTGAAACCTTTCTTCTTGAGCTGCTAGCTTTGTACTGACGCATGCGCAGACAAAGAAAGGCTACAGAGAGAGGCAGTCCGACCGTTCCTGGGTTTGCGTAAGCGGTTAAGGACGGGCCGCGAAAAAGAGTTGTCATGACAATGTTTAAGATTAATGAAACGGCTTGAAATCGGGCGTATCAAAGAGTATTGATCCCACGATTGGTAGAGTATGACAAAGAGCTTATGAATACGTGGCGATAAGGGATTAACAGCGGTCGGTGTGCTGAAAGTGAAGTCTGTGCAGAAGAAGCGGGCCCATGTGTATGTGCTTGCCATCGTGCACAGAGACTCAGGTTCTTTAGTGGTTCTTCATCTTTTGGCAAGAACTAATCTATGCCTCTATATCCTCGCTATCCTCTCTACGCGTACTCATGCAATATAGCAAACTTTTGTCTCTAGAAAGACTCCGGCGATTCACGGAGACTCAGCAAAATATGCGACACGATTAGACCGGGCCGTCGGTAGTCATATCTTGGCACTTGGCAGCGCAGGCCTTGCCTCCATATACACACACACATTTTACCCTCTTGATTGCTGTTCGTATGCTATTATCGGGTCTTGGCCTTCATATCTTGCAACAAGTGTCGGCTTGTGTACTGTCATCTCATGTCGACGCCTTTTACTGGTCTTACGATCACGACAGGTTATCTTTCGCGATACTGTCCCTATATAATGCACTCCCTCTCTGTCTTCTGTCATTTCTTTATTCCTCTCTTTCTCTGTGAAAAATCAATGCAAAATGGGTGTCGCAGGAAAGATTTGGACATATGTCCAGCCTCTGAATCAATCTACTTCTCCCGACGACTACCGCGCCATCGACAAATCCCTGTGGACAACTGAAGCTATTGACGAGAAGTTTCATGACTTCATCGACGTCGAAGATTATACTCCTAATACCCTTCAACGCACTCTTGGTCAGGCATGGGATACCTTCCGTCTTCCTCCTAAACAGAGACGGTATATGCAGAAACTAGACGCGAATATTTTGCTCTACGCTCTTCTTTCGTTTTTCATTAAGACGCTTGATAACTCCAATATCTCCAATGCTTTTATCTCCGGTATGCGAGAAGATCTTAATCTGTATGGCAACGAGCGAAATCTTTTTACCACTTTTTTCAATTGCGGATATATCGTCGGCTCGGTTCCGTCGCAGTTTATTCTTAACCGCGTCCGTCCTTCAATTTGGATTCCTACCTGCGAATTTATCTGGTCAGGTCTTGTTATGGCTATCGCTGGATGCAAGGGTCCCAATGGTGTAAGTTGAATAATTTTTATTTCAAATTACATGGTTCTCCCTCTAAATTGTTTTTACAGATTTATGGTATTCGTTTCATGATTGGCTTTTTTGAGTCAGTTGCCTACCCTGGTCTCGCAATGGTTCTTGGTTCCTGGTACAGACCTACCGAGCTTGCCAAACGCATGCAGACGTATGATGCCGCATGGGCCATGGCATCTATGTTTTCAGGATATATTCAAGCCGGCGTGTACACTTCTATGAATGGTCTCGCTGGTTTTGCAGGATGGCAGTGGCTTTTTATCATTGATGGAATTATTGGGATTCCTATCTCTTTACTCGGATATTATTCTATTCCTGATTTTCCTATCAATAGCCACGTCAAGTGGATGAACGATCTAGAGAAAGAGTATAGTTACGTGCGAATGGAACTTGTTGGTCGCAAAGCGCCAAAGAAACTTACACTCAAGCGTATTTTCGACATGTTCAAGACCTGGCGTCCGTACGGTTTCCTCTGGCCGTGGTGCTTATTCAACATTTGCGATACAACGAGTTACTTCAATATTTGGCTTGACTGGTTAGGAACTTACTCTACTCAACAAGTCAATCTTATACCTACAGGTGGTTATGCTATTTCTCTATTTTCAGGATACATCTCCGCCAATATCTCTGATCGCATAGGTCTTCGCTGGCCATTCATCATTAATGCCTGCTTCTGGTGTTTCTTTGGTAATCTCCTCCTTGCAATCTGGCATATTCCTTTTGGATTGAAGATGTTTGCCTTCTTCTGTCCAGATATCGGGTACTCTCTTTGGGGTATGATGCTTGCCTGGTCAGCGGAAATTTTCCAAGACGACGCAGAAATGCGCGGCATGCTTCCTGCTATCGGATCGACCATCTCAAACGCTGTAAACGCCTGGTTGCCAAACATCATATTTCCGTATCCTGATGCGCCGCAGTACGCAAACTCGTACGGTTACCAGGTCACTACGGGTCTTATTTTCCTTGAATTCTGCGGAATTCTGTTTATGCTCTTCATGTCTCGTCGTGAAGCACATAAACGTGGTCGTGTTATCAACAAGTATGGACTCGCTGTCGACGTTGACGATGCGGCTCTGATCGGGACTAAAGATGATGGTCGAGAGTTGTCGCTTACGGATAAGGACGCAGAGGTTGGCGCTGTAGTTGTCCTGACAGCTGTTGATCCGGTCGAGAAAGAGCATTCTACCAGTGTCAAGGAAATTGATATTATTCCAAAGAAGGAGTAAATATGCTCCTTTCCCTACTTTTTTACACATGATTTATGGTCTTTTCAATTTTATTATTAGAAAAATTGCCAATTATATAATATAATGTTTATATGCTCTGCACTTATTCAACTAGGCCACCCTGTTTACACAAGGAATAAAACATACTACTCTTATTTTCCAGTAGTTTTTCTGGCGTATCAAACTCGATAACTTTCCCTGCAGCCAATACGGCAATCCTATCCGAATCAATAATCGTATTCAATCTATGCGCGATCGTCAAAATCGTCCGATCTTTGAATTCCTTGCGGATAGTAGCTTGAATAATTTGATCTGTCTCAACGTCAACTGCCGCCGTAGCTTCGTCTAGTACTAAGATCTTGCTAGGCGTTAATAATGCGCGCGCAAGAGAGAGTAATTGCCGTTGTCCGACGGAGAAATTTGAGCCGCCCTCGAGAATAATTGCGTATAATCTACCTTCCATATTCATTATATGTTCCTTCAAATGACTCAACTCCAATGCATTCCATAATTCTTGATCGGTGAAATGGCTTCCTGGATCCAAATTATCGCGAACAGTACCTTCAAAAGCCTGAGAATCCTGCGGAATAATAGCCAATCGTAGTCGTAAATCTTTCAAACCGATTTTACTAGTGTTGACTTTATCTATAGAAATGAAACCTCCTGCTGGCTCAATCATACGGAATATGGCAAGCGTGAGTGATGATTTTCCCGCTCCGGTGCGGCCTACGATTCCAATTTTTTCTTTGGGTTTGATTTTGAGATTTATCCCTTTCAAAACCAAGTCAAGACCTATGATTCGTTCTCATTAGCTCGTGCAAATATTACATAGAAAGTGGATGATTTATACCTGTGCGATATCGCGTCGAATAATCATGAAACTCAACAGAGCCGTCGGTTGGCCACTCCGGAGCCGGGCGATTCCTCTCCACAATCGCCGGAGCCTCGGTAGGTAACTTGCAGTACTCCAAAATTCTCTCCACAGACACAGTCGAGATCTCAACTTCAACAGTCATTCGCACAATCGCACCTAAAGACTGCGTTGTTTGTAATGCGTACGACATTGTCAAGCCTACTAATCCAGAAGACAGATGTCCATAGGCAACAGCAAGAATTGATAGTGAAGACGCGAGAAAAATGATCGTACTTCCAAAAAACTCTAGTCTGATCGCTAACCATCGCCGTGCAATCATTGATGGATAATAAGCCTTATTGTTGAAGTCAATATGATACTCATTCGTCCGATTAAAGTGCTTGACTTGCTGAAACGCGCGAATAGTGCTAACTCCGTTCAAACTTTCTTGGAAATGTGCATAAATAGGAGACCGAGAGACTGATTCCAAGCGCTTCAATTCTCGCGAGGTTCGCATATAGAATTTCTGATAATAGATGTAAAGAAATGCGATTGGAACAATAAAAACAACAAATGCAGGATTAGCGGATGAAATGACGAATAATGCAAAAAGGACTTTAAATGTGTTTGTGAAAAAATTGGAAAAGACCCTGGCGAGAACTTCATCCACTCGATTGACATCGGCTGTAAATCGATTAATCACGCGTCCTAGAGGCGTAGTGTCAAAGAACGACATTGGCGAGCGAATCACGCGACACAACATCTCATCATGTAACGCTTTCGCTGCACGAATAGTACAAAAGATCCAGAGTACAAGAGTATATACCACAGTAAGCGATGCAGCTGTAACTCCAAAAAACAAATAGATTGCCAAATATTTTGTCGTATCGGGATTTTCTCCATATTCGGTATTAACCTCAGACCAGTGCTTAAGCCACACGTTACCGCCGACAGACATACTATTTGAAATAATCATCGTAACAAGGAAAACTACTACCGCGCTGAGATTAGCGGCTTTGATATACTCCTTGTAAACACCAAACTTGACCTGTCCCTTTTCTGAATGCTCTTTAAGCTGTCTTGATTTTCGATTCGGGATATCGTCAAATAATGAAGGCTTTTTGAAACTTGCAGTACTGGCGCGTCTTAATGGAGTACCAAAGACGAGTGGGTTACCGCCTTCATAAAATTCCTCAATTGCTTGTTCTTCTTCCTCATTCTCCGCCAAGGGATCAAGCGAATCTTTCAATTCAGACAAATCCTCATCCGGCTCCTCGGCACGCGCAGATCCAAACTCCTCAATTAATTTTCGAATCTCACTATGAGTATCCTTGCTCATAACATCAGCATATAATCCTGTCTCGACAACCTTACCACTTCTAAGCATAGTGATACTATCTGCCTGGGCTAAAACTGCAATCGCATTCGTAGCCAGAATCTTGGTCTTGGATGCTAGTAGGCCCTTGGGACCAAGCACATTATCAATCAAATGTCTACCAACATGCTGATCGACGGCGCTTAATGGATCGTCAAGAATATACACATCCGCACGCGCATACACGGCTCTAGCGAGTGCCAATCGCGCTTTTTGTCCGCCAGATAAACTGATTCCTTTCTCGCCAACAAGCGTTTCATCACCATCAGGTAAGGCGGAGAAATCTTCAATAAGAGCACAAGCATGTACAGTCTTGTCATAAAAATCAGCATGAAAACGCTTGCCAAACAGAATATTTTCCTTAACAGTAGCGTTCATGATCCAAGGCACTTGTGAGCAATAAGCTACGTGACCACGCACACTAACCGACCCAGATTTTCGGTACAAGTCACCAAGGATAGCTTGCAGCACAGCCGATTTTCCATCACCCACACGACCAACAACACACGCTAATTGCCCGACTTTGACGTCAAATGACACATCGCTAAGAGCAGGCGCATGCTTACCGGCTTCATCCCATAAAAACGTGCCATTGCTGATGGTGACTGCATTTTGCCCGGCCTGTGTAGCGACATCGAGATGCTTGACGGCGTCATCTTGAATTTCCGACGTGGCAAAAAACTCGCGTAGACGATTGGTTGACACGACTGCTTCAACGAACTGTGTGATAGCCTGGGGAATTTGCGTTAAGGGATTCGACAAAAGGTTGAAGAGCGTAAGAGCTGGAAACACGATATCAGTCGATAGAGGCTTTCCTGAAGTCCACACAAACACGGCAAAGGTCGAACAAGAGACAAAGAATGGGGCACATGATCCAATAAAGCTAATGACAGCACTGAAAATTCCACGAACCCGTAGATTCGCTAGTTCTTGATTGTTACGGATATCACGAAGTCGTTCTATAAATGAGTCTTCCCACGCATATAGCTTAATTGATTTGATCGAGACAAGAATCTCTCCCGTGAGACGCGCTCGTTTATCCTTGACCTTCATCTGTCGCTTTTGTAGAGCTCGCATTTTTCGAGCAACAACCGCATTAAGTAACATTGTGATGAGAGTCACGCCAACTCCCGCCCACATACTATTGCCTAACAATGAGTGCAGGTTGTACAGACATAGAACGATCTGAAATGGGCCGGACCAAAGAGCCTGACCAGACTGGGTAATTTCCTGCAAGCGCTGCACGTCAACACTCATTAAATTAACTATATCTCCGGTTGACTTTGCTTGGCGACCGTCGTTAGACAAATACATTGCCTTCCTGTAAATAAGAGACGTGAGCGCGGATTTGACATTCATAGCCGTGCTAAAAACACGCTGAAGGTACTGCTGCTGAAACATGGTCTGCGCAAACGAGCAAACAAACATGCCCACAGAAATCAATATTCCGCCTGATATCGCCACTGGCTCGTTGCTATTATATGAATTGACAAACATAATTAATCTGCGAAGCAGATTCGGTTGCATGAATGACAAAATATCGCCGACGAGCTTGAAGCCCACAGCAATGAGATATGAGGTTCCAAAACACTGAAATAAAGCCTTGGCAAGTGACGGTTTGGGGGACTTATTCTCCTGCTGCCAGCACTTATCAAAGTCGATTCGAGACTTGTCGGTTCGGTTCTCTTTTGGTAGATCAGGGAGGTCGTCTTCGGTGAGATTATTTTCGTAGCCAAGACGGATGAGCTTAGTCATATACGTGAACGTCAATCGAGAGAATACATTTGCTTTTGCGACAGGAGAATTATCAACTTCGCCAGCTAAAACTTCATATTGCGACTCTGGCTTCGAGATAAAGACAGACACTGCGAATCGGAACAAGTCAGACAAATACAGATTAAAACTTTCAAATTAAAGGATTTATAAAGAACTTACCCAGAAGTAAAGCAACGGTAGCTACAAAGGAAAAGACCTGCACTAGAAAAATTGCTTCGCTATCTTGCCAAGCGTGTCTTTGTATCAAGCCGTATAATCGTGCAAATCCAGTAAGAGCGCTCAAAAACCAGTAAAATAGAACGATTCCGCTATCTACGCGTGCTCTGAAATGTTCGGTATACTGAATATAACCAGAGATTAAAACAGAGACAAAGTACACTAATGCAGCGAATATCCGCAGGTCTACCCATGTTTCAGATAAGCTTCTGAGGGCCGTGACGAATATCAATTGCAGCAACGCAACAAAGGCAATCAAAGCTACTTTCGCATAAAGCCAAAAAGTGACTTGCACAAATACCACGGGATATTGTGAAAGAGCTCGAAAATCTCTAGGAGAAAGAATGAGTAGACCTAGACCAAGAATGAGAGGGAAGACACTTTCGGCGAAGCAGAGGGTGAAGTTGTAGTAGACCGGTGAGATGGGACCCCAACCTTCGGGATCGGGACAGAAAGCCATTACGGTGAGTAATACCCTACTTTTGTGTCCAATTCCACGAGAGGGAGAGTAAAGTTGAGGTAGTGCGGAAAGTAGAAGGAGAGGTTGACTCTTGCGGCACCAATTTATTGTGTACGACGAGGAATTGGCGGCGTTTACGGATTTAGAATTTAAAAAGTGCGATGTATACCGTCTTGAGATATCCATAGAGTAGCATCAAACGACAACAGCGTGTTGCTTAGAATATTCCTATAGTATTGAATTTATATTATACAGAGTACAGTTATATGAATTCATCCTTTTACTCTGCAAAAATGCTATAGCTAGCCTTCTTTTGCCATGTAAAGCAGCTCGGGATTCGTTATCGTCACGAGACATTGCGTAAACGGTAGTGCGAATCGGGCCTTAAGTCCGCGGTTGGGTAAGATACTGCCGGTTGTAGCCCCGCATGCGCAGGCCCGACTATAAAAATACGGGCTGTTTTATACAAAAAAGATATCAAACAAAAGACGAAGAAGACTGAATAATGCGTAAGAAGAACTGACTGCAGCGTAGACAAATGTTTGCTGAGGAAAGTAGTGAATCTTTCGTTTACAGTCATGCCGTAATTTAATCGATAAGTGGTCAGTAAATACAACTCAGTCACTCTTCCATTAATAATTCTGGATTTTGCTAGTCCTTTCTGTTACAAACTGACTATAAGCAGCATTAGTTCTTGTGAATGAAAGACTTCAAAATGAACTACGAAATGTGAGTTGTGGATTACTGCGGATGTCCCGATATTCAAAGCTCGACAATCAATGATAGTGATGCAGCCACAGTCAATCAGCAACATCCTCACATTTTTAAAGAGCGAGCATTTCTATTAAGTAATAATGAGATAAGCAGCGGATTATCTTTTTCGGCCGTTTTGGTATATAAAACAGAGGCACAAAAGAAGTGAGATGTTCGGACTTAAACTGGGTTTTTACTCCTTTCGGTCATTGAGTTCTTTAAACTGCACTTGATATTAGAACGACTTTCTAGGAAAAGAGCTGCAATTAATTCAGGATTGCTACGGATCGAGATATTGAAGAGTCTACCACATTCCAGAAGTAGCAAATATCAGAAGACTCATTATACTATTCCGAGTCGTGTTATTCTCTTCTGTTGTATGCCAGAGAAAAGAAAAGGCACTTGAGTCTGACTTTTCTATTCCCTCACAGTAGCAGTCAGATCACGTGACATATATGTACCTATGTATACACATATAAACTAGTCATAGGCTATTTGAGTCAGCACAATAGCTAGTATTTTTTCTTTTATTCTTCTGTCCATAGAAATTTGTGCAACAATTATTTGTATTTGTTTATCTGTTTGTTTGCAGATACTCCGAGTGAATACTGACGTCGTAGCAGCAAAGCCTGCGTGATAGAGACACATGCAATTGCGGGGCGGGAGTGTGACTAACGCATAACTTCCTACGCCTAAGTGCATCTCGTACTCATCCATAGCAAAGAGCATACATTGTCTTTCTTCAGACTGCTTCTCTCTCTAAAGCCGCACCACGCTCATTATGGATAGTTTGGCTTATTTTGTTGAGCCTACAGTAGCTCCTGATGAACCACAAATCCAGCTTTCGGATATATTTCCCGAGTGGCTAAAAGATACGGTCACAGATATGGCACTGTCCGCCAACAGCGATTTCTCCGTCGACGATACCTCGAAAGATGATGATGTCCTACTTGAACATCCTAACTTTTCTTCTGCTTCTTCTGGGTTTGGGTCTGGGTCTGGGTCTTCCTACTCTTCTTACGATTTTTTTCATGTCGATTCTGATGCTGCAGCTGCCGTCGATTTACACACATCTTTTCCCCAGGAACCTAGCAGTAATACCTCCTCAGTCGTGGTACAGAAACGCAGACGCGGCCGTCCGCGTATCTTTGCCCAAGTTGATCACTCTGAAGTACGGATCCATCCTGTTTATTGATTGCAATTCTTTCAGACGAGTGACTAACAAGTTCTCTTATAATAGCGCCGCCGGGCACAAGTTCGTGATGCTCAGCGTACCTACCGCCAAAAGAAAGACCGCGTAATCCAAGGACTGCAGTCACGAGTCCAGAGTCTTGAAGCTACCGTGGAAGCCATGCAAAGCGTTTTCCTTGATATCTACGACTACGGCATCGAATATTCAGTCAAAAACAATCTCGATAACTCGTACGTACACAGTCTCGCTGCTGCCGCCTCGCGTGTTCTATATTTATCCCATGCGGCTCAGCCTACTTTATATCTCGACGACTACAACAATGACAATAATGACAACAACGAGAACCAAGTTGATGAAAACCCAGCCGAGGGCATAGAATTCATTATTGGAAAGCCATCGTGCGAACCTGTTCATCGCAAATTCGACACCGCCCCAATTTACCGATTATTTCCTATCCCTGCGGTCTTTGCAACCGCAGAAACTCTTCAGACTCGCGTTCAAAACCGACCTGGTGCCGACCGCTACGAGAAGTTACAAGAAGCACTACTTCGTGCTTGCTTTCTCATTGCAAAGAATGCGATCGCTACCAAAATCCCCGCTTTCATTAATCGAATTTTCCCCGAAGGACTGGAACATCCCGATAGAACTCACAAAATAGTCTCGTACTTTCTCAAACGTCCCGACCGAATCGATCCAACTGCGTGGAAAAACGTCTCTGACTCAAGTGGCATATACCCACAATACTTCAGTGCCACGACTGTCTCTCAAAAAGTGAAGTATATCGAAACAGTCGAAGGTCGCGGTCCTCTTGACCTTGACGCAGTCGTAGCTTGGCTTTATGGCCGCGGCGTCAGTCTAGGCAATTGCCCTCGATATAGCGAGTACGATGTTGAGATGGCCATCGCTTCTGGAGAAAAGGCGGGGAAAGCAAGACGCTATATCGATCCTGCCTTGTAAATACCATATACTCTCTTTCATAATCAGGATACATACGGACTAAGGTGGCTCTCATTTTGGATTCATCACCTAACAAGTCACCTCGCATTTATTGTTGTAAAATTACATATAATCAAAATAAACTAATTAATTAAATAAGAAATTGGAGTTAATTATTACTGCTGCAAAATAGGAAGATATAAAGAAATAGAAAATAAAAAATTAAAAAAATTAAAAAGTTGGGGTCATCCCGGATTCGAACCGGGGTCTCCTGCAAATTCAGCCGCGAAGCCGGGCATGAAAACCCGAAGCAGGTATGCTACCCCTATACCAATAACCCCTAGGAGCAGTTGACCGAATTCGTCATCTGCTCCTCTATAAGTACACTAATAGGTTTAGGGCTGAACTGTGCGCTTATTTCATGATTACTATAGCAATTGTTGCCTGTTTTTGCTATCTGCCGATCAATTGCTATTGAATCGCAATTTTACTGAAGCGGACTTGAATATGTTGGGAATTAATTTCGAAATTAATGTTGACGGAGAAGAGCATGATAAACGGGATCATGCGAGGAGATAGGATATGGACGAGCTCGACAAGTCAGTTCTATGTAATTATGAGATTTTCAATTAGCACATCTGCGTGGCATGTTACTGATAATTTATAGGCAGACTGCCAGTATATCTGAATTATAGCAAGTAATTACATTAGCGACATTTGGAAGGGCGCGTCAAGAGCGAGGATAAATTGGTAAGAGAGTGCGCTTGTTTATTTGTTGTTGCCATAACAACTGCGCCGCACTAAACATCAACAACGAAAGACTAGGATAGCGTTCGTCCAAAAAACATCTAATCAACGCTTTTTCTCTTTATTCTATTTCGATTATTACGCTTCCAGTTTTCTTTGTTTGAATTTTTTTTTTTTTTACACATTGATTGACAACTAAAGTACATCTTATCACTACTATCATTGCTCTACAAAATAAGAAACTGACCTCTAGCAAACTACTAGGGCTCTCCAAACTGCCTGATATGGTGCGCTCGACCCGTAACTCTGCGCGAGCAACTACTCCACCTCCGCAGTCTTCCAATGCTGAACCTACAACTGCTAGTCGTCGTGTTTTACGCTCGCATACAAAGAGTGCCGTCAATGATCCAGCGTCTGTGTCTGGACAATTGATATCGCCTACAAAGACTTCGTCCCGTAAGTCTCGCGCAGGGCCGACGACGGCTGATGATGCCGTGCTGATTGCATTATCGCCTAATAAACAGTACGCAGCATCTTCGACTCCAAATCTGAGGAGCAACGAAATTCCGGAAAGTACCTCACCATCTAAGAGACGAAGCAGAAAAAGTGAAGCAACAACAAAGAAACAAAAAGTATCAAAAACGCCTACTAGAAAGGACGGTGTGATTGAATATGATGATGGGAAGCATAGCCCATCAGAAAAATATACCAAAGAGAATGTGCATATCAAACTGTCACCAACAAAGGCTTCACCAACAAAGACTCGCTCGACCAGATCATCACCTAGAAAGTCAATGTCGCCTGTAAAAAAAAGATCATCACTCAGAAAGTCTGGAGGAGCATCTGAGTCTGTTGTATTGACTGAGCGAGATCCTGAAACGAAATCTGAGATGTCGGTAAACAAGGACACGGAGAAATTTGCTGAGAAGTTAACTGCTGAACTCACTGAAGACGCAGTAACAGAAATGCAAGAAAGCTGCTCAATCACCAAAGAAAAAGTTTCTACGGAGAGTGATCTTCAAAATTCTACTGTTAATGAATCTGTATCTAACTCTCAAGAGATTGTCTCTGAGGAAACTGTATCTGAAGGGCATTTGGCTACTGCTTCGGCAGACTCTGAATCAATGGCAGATCCTGGTATTCTACTCTCAAAGCAAATGATTTTAAGACCCCCTACAGACGATGCCCAATCAAATCGTCAGCAAATTGATCCAGATGAGTCAGTTGTTTCGGATGTCCCCGGCGCATACATCGATCCCACTCTTGTGCTAAATTTTAGCAACTCCGAGCCAGGTAGTCCCATTCGGGCTGCCATGTCGCCAAAGCCTCTTGGTCAAGAATCATTTGATCAGTCATTGACATATACAGAACAGCTGTTCAACTACTCATCTGCTTCTCCGGTTCCTATTTCTACGTCTCTAATCGATCCTTCGCTATTATCGTCTCCTCCGGTATCACCAAATAAAGGTTTGGATTTTTTTTTTGCCTGTATTGCTCCAAGAGATCTAACGCTGAGTTTTCTAGCTGCGGAGGTAAATCCTTTTCCGATTCCCGAAGTGTCCACAACTCCGACTGTTGAACATCTCTCTCAGAATTTACCTGAGTCGTCACCGGAAGGTAAGTCGTTTATTACCCAATGAAACATTAAATGATTTATGAGCGGTGTTGACTTAATTACAGATCCTTTAACAGGGGCTAGAACATTGAACAGGTCTCATTTGCTTAAAGCTGCTGCTCGACGATCGGCGTACTATGACCGCTTAAAGCGCGAGTTTAATATTTCACATACACCTAAAACACCGTCTCGACTAGCCGTATCGCGCACTGTTTACGACACTTCGACTGAAATGGGATCATCAGATGCCGCTTCTTCGTCACCTGTACCAATTTCTGCGACTCCATCTGGTCCGACACTACTTGCGTCGCTTGCGCAGGATGCCATTGCTGAATCTGACTCTGAGAACGATGAGTTTGTGGATTCGGTGGAAAACATAGACGTGTCTGCCATTGCATCATCTCTAAAAGTTGTCAAATCTGTTGCAGAAGAGTCGTCTGCTCCTGCTACTGCTACTTCTGCTGCCGACTCTACTTTGAGTCGCGAAGCATTGACAATCTCTGCGCTTGCAACTTCCCAGGGTGTCGTGGAAGAGGAAATACAAGTGGAAATATTGGAAGCTGTTCCTGCTGGTCAAACGTCGGCCGATGTTTCAATAGAAGAGTCAGATTCTGCTGCTGAAGTCTTTGTTGAAGCTTTGTCACCGACTACTGCTCCCCTGACCATCAGCTTAGAGTCTGACCAGGTCGACATTTCAGATATGCTCCCAGAGCAAATCAATCAGTGGGAACGCCAGCTGAGACGACAAGAGGGATTCTGGTCCCAGTCAGCGGTAAACACTCCGGCAGCTACGCCACAACAGCGGACGCAAACTTCCACTCCAGGATCTACAGCCTTAAGATTAGCTCTGAGTCTGATTTCACCTATTCGCAGATCTCCTGTTACGCAGAGGGAGATTCTACCAGAACCTACGTCGCCTACTAAGGGAAGTGCTAGCAGTCCGCTACGCAAGGCGATCGCGGGTATTTTGTTGCCTACGAAAATGCCGGTAGAGAGTATGACTGCTGTTAGTCGAGATTCGTCAGAGGAGCCTGATTTTGCTGATGAGGATGTGTCTGCTCATAATGTGGAGTCTGGATCTGAAGAAGATGCAGTTGTTGATAAGCTGTTTGAGACTGCAAATGATAGCGATAATGCTGATATTCAATCACTGGAATTCAACAGCGAAGATAAAACAGAATTACCTGTCAATGAGACTTCAGTCGCTGAGGACAGTGACTGCAAGCCAGTTGAGATTGAGACTGAGCCCAATGTGTGTGATACTGATGCGACTGCCTTTCTAGGTATAAAAGGGTCTTTATCTGAGGCGTGCGAAGAGTCGGTAGAAATGGATATCGACGAAGAAAATGAAGTTGATGCAGAAACCTGCAAGGCAGCTGAACAAGCAGAGACAATTGTTGTGGCTTTAGCTGCAGATAACGCTTCAGATGAGGTCAGCGTCGAATTAATAGATGCCGAAGAAGAGGCGTCTACGAATGCAGCTGCAGATAACGCTTCAGATGAAGTCAGCGTCGAACTAATAGATGCCAAAGGGGAGGCGTCTTTTAATGCTGCTGCAGATGGTGAAGCCGTTAATGACAGCAGTCATGAAGATTTTCACGAGTGTCGGCCAGCTGCTAATATATCTGAGTTGCAAGATTCTGAACAAAGTGAGGGACAAACTCCTGAAGAGGCAGGCGATATCGGTGACAGTACCTTTGATCGACAGCAAGAATCTAGCGAGCATACAGCAGTCGCTGATGATGCTGTTTCTGAGGATGCTGTTAACGAAATTGCGACTGTAAGCCACCAGTCGCCTGCTAGATCTGATGTTTCGTCAGGGGATGTTGACTATACTTCCGTTCTTCCATGGAATATTTCACTCGACAAGTGGGCTGAATCTAATAAACGCAAGAGTGTGGTACTCGAAGATTCAGCTCCGATTAGTACTGAATCGGCTAGAGAAGTAGTCGAAGAAGAGGCAAGACCGAAGAAGAAGACGCGGACAACGAGGACTTCGGTGACTATTGCTGATGAGCAGGATCACCAACAGCAGCCGACATTACCATCTAAGCCTCAGCGAAAGAAGCAACCGGCAACTCCTGCGCGCTCGAGCAGACGTCGAACTGAGTCAAGTAGTTCAATTCCCGTTGTCAGTGCGCGAGCAGATGCTGCGCCAAGAGCTACGCGAGGACGCGCAGGTAGACGTGCGCCAGACACACCAAAGCCGGTTAACTCTGGTGCAAATGCGATTGCGATTGCGAGTGCGCCATTAGCTAGGCTGACTGCGACTAATTCGCGATTGAATAACGGATACGAGAATAATGTTATTCCCCAGTACCAGCGAATTGATGCTAACCGACCAGACTCGCCGCCTTTGGAAAAGCGTCGGAGAAGACTTTATGAGAGTCCGTTGGCGCGTGATCGCAGTATTTCTTTTGCGGGTAAGGTGTCGGTTGCTGGTGGTGTAAAGGGTGGAAAGAAGGCTGACAAAAAAGAGTTGGCCCGGCCGGCTAAAGGGATTATGAAGGTGATTAGCTATCTAATTTTTAAAGTCGAAGTCCAAAACTAACATGTCTTGAATAGAATTCTGTTAAACTCGATGAGTTTGGCAATGCGATTGATGCAATTAGCGTCATAGCAAACGATACCGTTCGGGTTAATCATCGACTCTATCTGGGTGAGCATGAAGAACCTACTCGATATGCGCGCAAGGAGAATCTTCGGTAGCTCGGGAGATGTCAAGTAATTGAGAATGTGTATATACTGTGTTACAAGTTTATGAGGCTGTCGATGTGTCGATGCTGCCGGAATAGAGTGAAGTAAGAGAATGTTTGTGTATTGCTTCGTTTGATTATATGATTTTGTTTCTGTATTTTTTCTAATTTTCTGGAAAGTTAATAAGTCAAGTAATTGACGGGAGTTATGGGCTTAGAATAATTTTTATATCCAATATTATTTAATACTTTTATTATTAAAAAATGTTAACGTATATATTTGGAGAAGTACTGATGAGGCGAATAAAAAAAATTCCGTTAGAACTTGTTTTAAGTTTGATTTTTCGGCGAGACAGGATAATCAGGGTCCGATGAAACGAGAAGATTATTAATTTGTCTATTAACTTGGAATCATTTGATCTTTATATTTTAAAACTGATGCTCAGATACTTGGTTCTCAAATTACAGTCTTTTGCGTTTGTGGGATTTGATTTTTGTCTGGTTTGTCGAGTGTAGTTTCTGTGATAATACTTGCTGGAGGCTGTTTTAATCGCTCTTGACAATTATTATACAATTTTCAGAATAATCAATTTACTAGACAATATAAAATACCTTTTACATACACTCTGAGCAATCAATTTAAAATTTGTCTGAATGATTATTTTCCAAAAATGATATGAGAAATAAGTCGAGAGAAAAAGCAAGTAAATTGACAAGCTGAAGCCAGCGCGTTGACGATCTAGAATACGAGTTTAGCGAGGTCTTCTTCCACTCAAGACATACGGATGATTGATAATAAAAAAATATATAGCTACAACTATCACTAAATAATTCGCCAAAATTTCAATTCTATATATGTACTGCTATATTATTACAGAAACAAATAATAATCAAACAATTCTCCGGAATAGTACTTTAAGGTTAAAATCATGCATTGCCGCCGCACCCAACAAACTCTGAATTACGGTGGAAAGTGTGCAGCCATCCCATCGTCACTTCTTGTAGTCGTCCCTACTTTATAGCTCAAAGTATCTGGGTTTATTTGGATACTTCTTGCGCTGACCATCTTCGTCGTCCATTCAATATTTAATCTCACAGTTTATATATATTTAAGGACGTTGCTACAATTTAGAGTCACCGACAATGGTTCTCTGGTCTCCCGCGGGTCGCATCTCGTGGCGATTCGGCCGACAACGAACTATTCTCTCAATTATAGCAATCAATGTGGCCGCAGTCATCCTCCTAGTATCATTATCTACACCAGCTGGTAGTAGGGGCGATATTTTCAATTCTGTGTCGTCTGCATTGAACCGGCTGGCGACTGACGATCAGGGTCAGCAGACAGATGCTCAGGAACAATTGTTGCAGGATGCATCTGTGAAATCGACAGTCCCGTCTGATTCTGAGCTAGCTGCTCATCCGCGACCGCTTGAGCTGCTCCGAGTCTGCGACGATGAAGAAGAAAGACTTGAAGGACAGTCGAATATGCTGTTATCTCATAGTGGACCGGAGCGGACAATGCTCAGATTGGAGTTTGGCATGCAAGGTGCGAAATCAAGCAATCGATATAACCCAAATGTATTGCCCTTCCCCGCAGGCTATAAGCATCCTTACTTTGGGTTAGCACGACAGACAAAGAAAGCTGCATTATTTTTACACCATGATCTTGTATTTTGCGAAATGGAATGGGGCCATATCAAGGTCACTAACCGCAAGATTCTGAAATGCGTCGATAAAGGTGAAGCTACAGTCCTGAATTTACCGGACTGGGAATCTCCCAAAGGGCATTGTGTTCCCGAGTATTTGGAAGTCACACAGGGTCATCTTGATCCGAGAATGTTTTATTCGCCGACTGGTGAACCGCTTATGATTGTCGGTATGAACGGCAAGTCCAACTGTCTTTCGCAGTTTGTTATCGATATGCGAGCTGTCATTCCTGGGCTTGATCAAAAACTGAAGCTAGAGCATGTGCCAATCAAGTATGTGCCAACCTAACAATAAGTAATCTTCCAGACTACTAACATGTGTGATAGATACAAGGAACTCACAGAGATTCCCCGCAAAGATATGCATGAAATTGAGAAAAATTACTTCATTTTCTATGATGTCGACAACACCCCCTATGTTCATCATGAGCTATTCCCACGCTCACTAGCTGCCGTCGAGGGACAGTTTGCAGGACAAAATCTTCTTCGCATAGATAAACAGACGCCACCGCCCTGCATCACAACGCTACTGCGCAAATATGATGATAAGCGATTCAAGACGCTCCTTCACCAGGCGTCGAACTCTTTGAGAGTTACACTCTGCGAGTTTCCTTGTGTCCCTACTATCCACAATACTGTATCTGCAGCAATTATTCATGTCAAATATACCTTTGGCATGCTACCGTTCTATCGACGACACATGATTTTCATGAATTTGACCTCGCCATTTGAAATTATTGGCATGTCTAGTAATCTTATGTACGCTGGTTCAGACGAAAAAGATATGCTTTTTACAGTCTCAATTGCGTGGGATAAGCATTTTCAAAAGAGACGAGACTGGGAAGATGCTACTGATCTTCCTAGAGGATACATGTCTTTTACGCCAGATCGAGCCGATACACAAAGGGTAGCTGTCAATGAATACAGCGGTGAAGTGGTAGCGAATCCAAATCTGGCAGCTAGTGTGCCTGAGCACGCTCCAAATGCGGATACTGCTCCTCCTCTTCCTCCGCCGCCGCCGCCCCCACCACCTGCAGCAGCAGTACCTGGAGAACCGGTCTTGCCAGCCCCGCTAGCAGAGCCTGCCGATGTTCAAGCTGCTGCTGGCGGGTCTGTTGCTGCGCTTGGACAATCCAATTCTGGGTTCCAAAAGCGACAGCTGCAAGCCGCAGCGGACCCAGGCTTCCACGAAACGGAGTCAGAGCCACCAGCGCCCCCAGAGCCAGAGCATATTCTGAAGAAGAGTAAAAATCCGCTTATTAGCGAATATCATCACGGATGGATTGATGATATGGTGCTAATCAACATTGGAATCAGGGATGCCGATAGCGCTATTTTGCATGTGCCGATGAGGAAAATTGTTGAATGTATGGAGATTTGCTCACGGTAACATATATATATATATATATACAGACCAGTGAGCGAAGAATAGTTACGAAGTTTTGTATTATATATCTGCATATTACGAGAATAATGAATGATAGAATATGATATTTATTTACAAACCGACAACCGCAACATAACACGACATATATATACAGATTAACTTGCTATTATGTAGTTGGCATGCTCTTATTTCTTTTGCTTTGTCACATTGTCGATAAGACCTGCAAGAGTACGCTTCACTATCGGCGGGATGGTGGAATTGTGTTTGAGAGCAGTTGAATACATTGCGTTTTCTCCAGCAGATGCGATCCAGCGCGAATAGTCTCCGCGCTCCTCTTCCGGGTCAAGAAAGAAATCTCGACGAACTCTTTTACGACGGATCTGATCTTTGTTCTCGAGCATGGCAATATGATCTTCGGCGGACATGATTGTGTTGGGAGATGTAAATCCAGGAGGTCTTTTGCTTAGAATTTCATCTTTTTTCTGGAAATCAGGCGCAAGTTCAATAAGTCTTGAGAGAACCACCATTGCTTCTTCTTCAGTCTCTGGTTCCTTCAAGCCCAATGTTTGCAGGTATTCCTCTAGGCTGACATTATCCCAGTCATTCTGCAGGACACGTTCCAAAAAAGTATCAAAGTCGTTGTATTCGAGCGTGTTCTCGTCTTTTTCATTCTCCACCAGCTCTGTAGCCGTGGATTTTCTTTCCACCACCTCATCTGGACTACTAGAATATGATCTGATCCCACTAGGCCGCGATGTCCAAGGATAATAGGCGGCGAACGAAGTCGAGAATTGTCGGCGGCAGCTAGCGCTGCTAGCATTGGTCCTCCTGCTGTTTGCAGATAGAGCTTTTCGACAAACAATATTAGAAAGGATCGACCTACGCGTCTGTAGTGACCAACGCATCATTGTACTTGTACTGCGTTGCATTGTAGTGTATCTGTGGAAATAGAAATGGTTTCCGTGACGGACAAGCTGTGAGCTACACAAATTTTCGAAAACGGACAATTAAGGTTTGCAGCTTTAGAAAGGGCCTATTGAGAGCACTGAACGATATTTACGACATATTTGCTATTGGATTAGAAACAGAGCAATTTGCTTTTGTTATACTAATAGTTGACCACATAGGACCAAGGATAATTAACAGATGTATAAGAAAATGACATAATAATAATACCTTTATAAAGAACTGCATATGGAAGTCTGTTGTTTATTGGAAGCTGCACGACTCCATTAAAATATAAACAGAGCAGTTCTTTCTAATTATCCAGACCACTGTCTTATATCCGATAAAGTAACATGATGATCTAAGCATTCTTGAGCAAGTAAATACTCAGTGCAAAGTGTGCTGATAATGTTTGTACTCTGTTAATACTGATAAATACGCAGAGAGCAGTATATCACATCACACTCTTATCTTGGCGGCCAATCAGCCATTTTCGTCCGGCGGCCGCGCCATGACAAGTTCCTTCCTCTGTCCCTCTCCCCTTTTTTTCTTTCTCACACCCAACAACAACAATCCTTCTTCCTCATCCTATTTGTTATTCACATTAAAGATGGGCAAGCAGGCTTTTTTCCGTATGTTGCTTTTATATTCAATATTTTTAATTTACTATTCAAATGCTAATTGCAGCTTAAGGCTCCGCGGAGATGTCCCTTGTGCAGCTCTACATCGCGACCGAAGTTGGTCGTGAGGTAGTTGCTGCCCTTGGCGAACTCGGCTCTCTACAATTCCGTGATGTACGTATATCTCTTGTGCTTTGATATCAATTTCCGATAAAGTTGGAGGACTCAAAAAACGATGAAATCTCTATTTGTTATTAGTAGACTGACAAATAATCAAACAGCTCAATGCGGACGTCAACTCCTTCCAGCGTACCTTCGTCAAGGAGATCCGTCGTCTTGACAACGTTGAGCGTCAGCTCCGCTTCTTCAACACCCAAATCGAGAAGGCTGGCGTCAAGGTCAAGGCTGTTCCCGGATACGCCGACGTTACTGCCGCCCCTCACTCCAACGAGATCGACCAGCTTGCTCTCCGCACTGACGAGCTTGAGGAGCGTGTCAACCAGCTTATGGAGTCGCACGAGCGCCTGACCAAGAAGCAGGTCGAGCTCATTGAACTCCGCCACGTCCTCATCGAGGCCGGTGCCTTCTTCGACCGTGCTCATAACGTCCCTGAGGAGCTCCGCGCTTCGCTCGACAACGACAACGCCCCTCTTCTCAACAGTGATGTTGAACAGGGTGATATGTCAGCCGCTACTTCTTTCTCGGTCATGAACATCGGCTTCGTTGCTGGTGTCATTCCCCGCGAGAAGATGCAGACCTTCGAGCGTATCTTGTGGCGTTCGCTCCGTGGTAACCTCTTCCTCAACAGCACTGAGATTGAGGAGACCATCAAGGATTCCAAGACCGATGAGTCAATTGAGAAGAACGTTTTCGTTGTTTTTGCTCATGGTGCTGGTATTCTTTCCAAGATCCGCAAGATCGCCGAGTCGCTCGATGCTGACCTTTACGCTGTTGACGAGGATGCCAACATCCGTCGTGATCAGGTCCGTGAGGTCAATACCTCGATCGCTGATGTCGAGGAGGTTGTCACTACCACCGAGACTACTCTGTTGACCGAATTAGAGGCTATCGCTGAACAGATTGCGTCGTGGATGGTCGTGGTGAAGAAGGAGAAGGCAGTTTATGCCGCTCTTAACTTGTTTAACTACGATCAGTCTCGCAAGTCTTTGATTGCTGAGGGTTGGGTTGCTACTGATGAGCTACCCATCATCAAGACAACTCTTGCCGAGGTCACTGAGCGCGCTGGTCTTCAGGTTCCGTCGATTGTCAACGAGCTGTCGACCACCAAGACTCCCCCCACTTACTACAAGACCAACAAATTCACCGAGTCCTTCCAGAACATTATTGATGCTTATGGTGTTTCCCAGTACCGTGAAGTCAACCCCGGTCTCCCTGCTATTGTTACCTTCCCCTTCATGTTCGCCATCATGTTTGGTGATCTTGGACACGGAGCTATCTTGTTCCTTGTCGGTCTTGCTATGGTTATCTATGAGAAGAAGCTTCTTCAGGCTCAGCGCGATGAGATCTTTGACATGGCTTTCACTGGTCGTTACATTATCTTGCTCATGGGTGCTTTCTCCATGTACACTGGTTTGATCTATAACGATATTTTCTCCAAGTCGATGACCATCTTCCCTGTCGGATGGGAGTGGCCTTACACCTGGAACGAGGGTGACCTTATTATGGCTAACTCGACCGGTACCTACGCTTTTGGTATTGACCCTACCTGGCACGGTGCTGACAACAACTTGATCTTCAACAACTCGTACAAGATGAAGCTGTCAATCGTCATGGGTTTCTGCCACATGCTTTACTCTCTCTTCTTTTCGCTTGTCAATGCCCGCTTTTACAAATCCAAGATTGATATCTATGGAAACTTTGTTCCTGGATTCCTTTTCTTGGTTTCTATTTTCGGATACTTGTCGTTCATCATTGTTTTCAAGTGGGCCTACGACTGGATCGGCAACGAGAAGGTTGCTCCTGGTCTTTTGAACACTTTGATTGACATGTTCCTGTCTCCTGGCAACGTTACTGACCTTTTGTACGATGGCCAGCCTACTGTTCAAGTTGCGCTTGTTCTTCTCGCTGTTGCTTGCGTTCCCTGGATGCTTTTGCTTAAGCCTATGTACCTCCGCTGGGATAACAAGCGCAAGACGCGCGCCGGCTACGAGAACTTGTCGCAGCAGGAAGTCACCCGCCTTTCGTTCGACGAGGAGGCCGAGGCTGCCACCCCTGTTGTTATGGAAGAGATGCACGAGGAGCATGAGTTTGAGTTTGGTGAGGTCATGATTCATCAGGTTATCCACACCATTGAGTTCTGTCTTAACTGCGTTTCGCACACTGCCTCGTACCTGCGTCTGTGGGCTCTGTCTCTTGCTCACGCTCAGCTTTCGACTGTGTTGTGGTCTATGACTCTTGAGCGTGCTTTCAAGATGGAGGGTGGCCTTGGCGTTATCATGGCTTTCATCTTGTTCGCAGCCTGGTTTGCTCTTACTATCGCTGTTTTGGTTGTTATGGAGGGTACTTCTGCCATGCTTCACTCGCTTCGTCTTCACTGGGTTGAGGCTATGTCGAAGCATTTCGTTGGTGACGGTATTGCTTTCACTCCCTTCTCTTTCAAGGCTGTTCTTGAGGAGCCTGCTATGTAATTCAAACGTATAGAGAATTGCATTGGCTAAAAACTATTTTTTATAAATTCAGTTCAGATATTTTTACAATAATTTTGGGAATGATAGTTTTAGAGGGGTTATAGTGAGTTAGATTACTCTATTAGTATATGAGATTTGAAGAAAGTAGGAATGGGAGAGAATATTTGGGTGTATTTTGTCTCGTCGGCTTTTCTTTTGTATTTTATATAATAATGGTTTCATCTATTTTAACTAGAATTCATACTTTTTATAGAATATTTTTATTTTCGGCTTGGAGATTAATGGAAAAGTTGTTGAAAAAAAGAATACCTTTAGCCATTGTAGTTATAATAGCGATTATCATTATCAAAGATGATGAAGAGATATAGTACATGTAAGAAAAAATAAAGAAAACATACACCAGTACCCAGATAATAAGATGGCAAGATAAAGAGATAAAAAGACGCAACCAAACTAAAACATACACGTACTCATACAAATACAAATACTCTACACACAGGAAAAAAAAAACAAAAATAAAAAAAAAGCAGTGCTTAATGATCAGAGCAGATAGCAATAAATTCATCAAGACTAATCTCCCCATCACCGTCTATATCGAATTCATTAATCATTGCTTCTAGTTCTTCTTCTTGTAGATTTTCGTTTAATTCTTTAGCTATCTTGCGGAGATTGCGTAGAGTTATTTTTCCGGTTTGATCTTCGTCGAAAAGAGCGAATGCGCGGCGAATTTCATCGAGAGGGTCTCTGGATGCTACCTTCTCCGACACTAGAAATGAAACGTTAGTCTAAACTTGATAAGAGAGAAAGCGAAAGGGAGTACGGACTGACGTGAAGGAAGGAGTCGAAGGTAATGAAGCCTGGCGTATTGCGTTCGTTCTCGTGAAGAATGTCTGCAACTTCTGACTTCTTTGCATCGAATCCTAGTGCACGCATTGCGACCTGCAAAAAAGATCTTTGTTAGTATTTTTTAGTGTTCTGAATTGGAATATTGATGTTATAGCCGATTAGGAAGGGGGTTGATGATGTACTTTTAGTTCGTGGTAGTCCAGTTTACCGTCTCCGTCCATATCAAATATCCGAAACTAATACAGATAAAACTGTTAACAATTTTCCCACTGAAACAATACAGATCAACTTACGGCCTCTTCAATCTCATGCCTCTGCTCTTCAGTCAACTCCTTCCGCTTGCCCGTACGAGAAGCAGCCCCAGCAGCGCCAGAAGCAGTCGGAGCCACTGGACCAGGCGACAGATTTCGACGTCGACCAGCTAACTTGCCACCAATCGTTTGGTGATTGAGCGCGGAGGAGTACATCGCTGTTGTTTATCAGTGAATATCTAGAAGACGCGTTGGTGTGGGCTTGAGTAGCGTTCTTGCATTTAAGTCACAGTGTTTTCGCGTTTATGTTAAAACAACTTAGCAGTGGTTTTAGTGACTAAAGGATGAGCATATATGTTATTGTGCAATATACGATCACAGATTCAACAACAACGACAACAACAGATGCTGGGTAATGCGATACAAATTCCACATTGTTATTGATTTGCTGCCGAGCTCTATCATTCTGCAAGACTCTTGGACCTCGCGGGTTGTAAAGAATAACGATATATTCTGCAAAGACGACCCGTTTTCAGTTCAGCAATCATCGGCGCCTCAAGAGGACGAGAAATTGCAAAAGATCAAGAAGCAATTTGCTGAGACCGTTGATAAGCGAGTTGACGATATCTCAGTAATCCCCATCGACCTTGACTCATCGTCGAAAATGCAATCGCCACGAGCTAAATTTCTTGGAAGCGGGGTCATACATCTCTATCGTGAAGGTGAAGATCTCGATTCTGCAGCTACAAACCCTGTAGCAAGGAGTTTTTCTACATCTTCTTCTTCCTCATCCTCAAGAGTAGCTACTTCTTCTGCAGTTGTTGAGGAGTCAGGCAGTCAGGTGCTGGCTATTTTGGCGGTGCCTGGATATATGACTGCCTCCGATCTACTTGGATTTGTCGGCAAAGATGCTAGAGAAACTGTTTCTCATTTCCGAATGCTGCAATCCGCTGCTCCAAACAGATATCTAGTGCTGATGAAATTTAGAGAGCAGGTTGACGCTGACGCATTCTACACCGCGTATAATCGCAAAGCTTTCAATTCGATGGAACCAGAAACCTGCCATGTGGTATATATCCACTCTATCAGATTCCATCGCAGTACATTTCCTGAATTTCCATATCTACTCGACGATGATTTTACGCCGCTTGCAGATTCAACGGCAATGCCTTCTGCACCGACAGACAAAGAGAAGCGAAAACGCACGACTTCAATGGTGCTCGCAAAACCAACACCGCCGCCTACTCGTAGTTTGAGAGAACTTCCTACTTGTCCAGTCTGTCTTGAGCGTATGGATTCGTCTGTTACGGGCCTTCTCACAATTATCTGCCAGCATACATTCCATTGCCAATGTCTCGCAAAATGGGGTGACAACAGCTGCCCGGTTTGCCGTTATTCACAAAAGAAAGACCAGCAGCGGATTTCGGATCACAATAAATGCAGTCGCTGCGGAGCATTGGAAAATTTGTGGATATGCCTTATTTGCGGTGTCATTGGCTGCGGACGATACGACGAAGCTCATGCCTTCCAGCATTATACGGAGAGCGGCCATGTCTATGCTATGGACATAGAAAGTCAGCGCGTTTGGGATTATGCGTCTGACCAATACGTTCATCGTCTTATACAGAACCAGGCAGATGGTAAACTTGTCGAGCTACCGTCTGGATCATCGCAAGATCACGATGGCGGTGGCAGAGAACGCTTAAGCTCGCGAGACGACGACTATGTGCCGCGAGAGAAGCTTGACAATATCGGAATGGAGTACACTTATTTGCTTACTTCACAACTTGATTCTCAACGAATGTATTTCGAAGATAAGATTGCTGCCGCTGCGGATAAAGCTTCTGCTGCATTGGCGAAGGCTGAGATCGCCGAGCGTGAGGCAGCAGAGGCTCATGCGCGACTGAAGCAGGCTAGTGCTGAGAATGATAATTTAAAAATTGCCGAGAAAGAATACGAAAAGACAAAACGAAAGGCAGAGGCGTTGCAGACTATTTCAAAGAAACTTGAAAAGGAATGGCGGGAGGAGAAAAGTATGAATGAAAATATGGTCCAGAAACTCGTATTTTTGACGAAAGAGAGAGAAGAAAAGGACAAAGAAATCAATGAATTGAAAGAACAGCTGAGAGATGTAATGCTCTATCTCGACGCCCAGCAGAAATTCCAAGGTATGGAGGAAGATGTACAGCAAGGAACTGTGACAGTCGCTCCAAGTCCGTCTTCAAAGAAGAAGAAAGGACACGGGAAACATTGAAGAGTAATCTGTGGAATAATTTTGCTTTGGAGTTTTTGGATGGGGGAATTTGTTTGAAAAATGTTTTTTGAAGATCTCTATATCGTCATATCAAGAAAGTCATTGAATTGAGGAAAATACGTCATGATTAAAATTATTGAACACCCATATCTGGCTATGCTTGCACACCTACTGATGGCGATACTATCAACTACTATATAAACCACACAAATAATCAGAAGAGTCGAGTATGTCTATTTGTAGAAAGGTTTATTCAAATATAGTTCCTTCGGGAGGTTGCGGCAGCTTGCGATTCGCACCGGTCGCCATTTCTCTGCACATAAAATAATTAGAAAAGGTCAGAATACAGTAATTAAAATAAAATTCAAGACAACCTTCTGAGCTCTAGTAAGACTGTCTCCATGTTGAAATCACGCTTCCACTTGTCTAGACAAGCGAGCTTCGACTTGTCCACCTGCCATACAGAATCAGTATACATACATACTCACATATATAAAACTAAACAAACTTTTCCATCCGTCAGACTCACGCACGGCAAATTTATCTTAGATATAAACTGAACGTCTGGCGGGGCATCGGGATAATTGGGGCCGCATGTGAGCTTGAGACTATAGATGCGGTTCTCGTGTACGCTCTATCATGGCTCTAATTAGCACTCTCCACTAACAAACTGCAGCAGTATGCCACCAAATCAAACACTAAGTACATACATGAGGAGGACCGAGAATGGTTCCATTCCAGTCCGACATCGTGATGTCGTCGCCGTCAGAGAGACCGTACGAACAGGCCTCCGCCCCGAGGCCCTTCTCGCCCTTTTCGAGCTCTTCGAGCAGTCGAAAGTTTCTGGGTCTATTGATTGTCAGTCTTATATCTTAAGTAGAGATATCAAATCAATTGCACAGTACATTTTTGCGCTCATTGCTGGGATGCGAGTGTGGAGATAGTGAATAGAGAGCTGATCAGGTGTAGAGACAAATGGTAGACAAAGGCAGCATATTTAAAGCTTTAACTATCGCGTGTTTTCCTACTTAATCAAGGTCCTGCGGCTGCGACCACCAGGATTGCCTCGAGAGCCGATTACGAACAGCACAAGCAAACGTACTCGGCAGTATCAGGTTTGCTTATTCTCTCTTAAAAATAAGCATTTAATTGCGTAATGAGCTGTATTTGATAATTGCTGTGTCTCTTGTGGTATAGAACACTTTTTGCTTTCATTCGTTTGCTATCTGTGCCAAATCAGCTATCAGAATGGGCTCTATCGCCTTGCTCACTTCAGACCTCACAAGTCTTCTATCAGAGACCAAAAGGCGGCAGACAGAGCTGCGCCAGGTAAGTAGAGCTGCGAGCTGGTTTGTCTGTTTTTTCACCATCAGTTGCTGACATATTTCACCTTCTGGTATAGGCATGCGAAGCCTCCATCGCAGAGATCAAAGGCTTATCTTCGTCCGGCAAGCTCGAAGCAGAGATTCTTGATCGTAAGATTCTCCTGAAATACTTAAGATATGTATCTATACATGTATGCAGATATTGACTCGGATTTGTTTAGATCTTGCCAGTTCAAACTCATTTGCGCTGCCTTTCTTGCTCGCTTGTGCCGCAAAGAGCGCAAAGTACGCTACTATATCCATCCAGAGTATTCAACGTCTTATAGCAACTGGCAGTCTCAATAAAGTAACCTCTGCTTATTTGTTTATTTACTTTGCTTTCAAGTTCATACTAAAGGTTTGTAGGATAACCTCGGTGACGTCCTCACAGCATTCCAGGAGGCGCAACACCTCGGCGTTGAAATCCAGTTGAAGATTCTACAGACTCTGCCGCCGCTCATTGAAAAATATGGCGCACAAATCAGAGGAGACTTACTAGCTTTAGCAATTCAGCTTTGCTCAACTATGCAAAATAGTAAGATTCAGGTGGTTGTAAATACTGCCGCTGCAAGTACGTATCTGACTCGATTATAAGAAAAGACGACGGCGTCTGACATGCTGAATAATTGAATAGCTCTACAACAAATGTGTGTTGCCGTTTTTGATGAGATTATCTCTGAAGATTGTAAGCTGACAGATTTCTTTCTTTTCGAGAGGGACTTACTCTTTAACATCTGTTTCTAGCCCACTCCTTGGACATCGAACCCGAATATGAAGTCCCAATTGACGATGGTAAATCAGTCGTCAAAATCAGACCAGCCGCTTATGATGCCTTCAGAGTGTTTCAAGATATTTGTTTTCTCACCGAAGGCAGTAAGCCGAAATTTCTCAATGCGCATCAGATTTCAGAAACTTTTGGTCTTGAATTGATTGAAAGTATCATTTCCAATCACGCGACAATTTTCAATAATCATCCTGAACAAACTTATATATTGCGCACATATGTCTTTCCATACATTCTCAGATCTCTTTCTGAGCGTCGCGAGTTTCCAGTTATTGTTCGAGTGATAAGAATTCTTTATCTGATCCTTCGACGTCATCTTCCTATCGTACCAGTTGAATGCGAGGTTGCGCTGACATTACTCATTCACACTCTCGACGCCGAGATCGGATCGTATTGGAAACGAGTACTTGTGATGGAAGTGTTTCAGGGTGTCTTTGCAGAGTATTCGCTCGTGCGTAGGTTTTATACAGAGTACGATTCTCAAGAAGGTCGGCAGCCAGTTCTGCACAGACTTGTGACGGTAATCAACAAGCTTTCATGTGAAAAGCCTGCGGTAATTGGTTTACGCAGACTTTCATCGTCATTCCTACAGACCGGAAAAGAATTTAATGGGGATCCATTCGCTGGAGATTCTTCTGCTAGCACGGTTGCTGGTCTATTTAGCGTCTCAGGAGCATCAGAGACGATTGGATTGAGCGTGCAGACGTCATCTGTGAGGGTTCTCTGTATCGATCAGCTTGACAAATCTGATCCACCTGCACTACCGGACACTTACTTGTATTTGCTTGCTCTTAATTGCGTCAATTCTTTCGCAGAAGGCATGACTCGGTTCTTACTCCCACTCTCGTTGTCAGAAACAAACTCTACTACAAAGAAAAGATCTCAACGGACAGCATCTGGAACTCAAGAGGAGTCACCACCAACCCCGCCATCGGCAGCGGCTCAGCCTGGAAAAAAGAGACGCGCGATAAGATATCGCGGTGCTCCGATCAACCCACTTATGCTTGAAGATCACAACATGCACGGAGAGGTAGTTGTTACCGCAAATATCGTGAAGGATTGCTGGCCGCCACTCTTAGCTGCATATTCTACTTTTCTTTACGCTAAGCTTGATTCAGATTTGTATCACAACCTTGTGCGTTCTTTTCAAAAGTTTACGCAGAGTGCGGGCTTGCTGCAGCTTGTCACTCCGCGCGATGCGTTCTTGACAACACTGGGCAAAGTAGCAGTTCCTTCGCACATTTTCACGGGCAATCAATCGAATGTGTCCTCGCCGACAACGGAGAGGCATGGCGGTGCCAGTGGAGGTTTATTCAATGGTCTAAGCATGGAATCTCTAGTTACTAGCGGTGGCTCAACGCGACAAGATAATGGATCAGCAAGTGCTGATGGGCTGTATGGGTCTTTGCTTGTGCGAAATCTGCTTTGTTTGAGAGCGTTGCTTAATCTTGCAATTGCGCTTGGACCGACGCTGAAATCTAGCTGGACAATCGTGATTGAAACATTACAACAGGCAGATATGATTTTGCATTCAGGAGGCTATAGATATACGAGACAAAATAGTGACTCTGCAGGAGCACAGAGCATTACTGGTGCAAGTGCAGGTGGTGGTACCGCGGGTGCAGCCGATGTCCAGCAAGTACCGGCGGGCTTAGCGAATGAGACTGGAGCGGTAGATAATGCGGTGCGAAAGCTGTTTGATTGTACCAAAGATTTTCCTGATGATTCGTTTGTTGATCTAGTGAATGCAATGTGCAAAGTGTCAGCGAGCACGATTGGGTTGCCGTGCAGGGACGTCATGGCCTCTCCGCCGTCTGCACAATCCGCTGCTGCTCCCGTCACGCCGAAGCGGTCTATTAGTGGCTCTGGTTCTTCTTTCAAATCTACACATGGCGATCCGTTATTTGCTCTGATCAAGCTCGGAGAGATTGCTGAGCTAAATATCAATCGACTCGTGTTTTCGTCGCCGGACGAGAGCGGTTGGGAAGCCTATGTCAATTACTATATTGAAGTGCTATCTTGTCGAGGTCTGGTGCCGTCTATTCGCATGCGCGCAGCCGAAGTTCTCAACACTACAATTTTTTCAGCGATAGTTGAGGCGAGTGCAGAGAATCAAGCTGATGGACTTGGAGTGATTCAAAATAGATGTCTAGTAGCGCTCGAAGAGCAGATGTATTCATGTATAAAACAAGGACGACCATCTGCTGATATGGAGCTTACGACAAAGATGGCAGAAGCCGAGATCCAGTGCACGACGCTGAATACTTTACATGATATTCTAGATCGGACTGGAAGCTCACTGGAAAACGGATGGGATATTGTGTTTAGTGTTATTACTAGTTTCTTTGTGATGCATCATCAAGGAAATTTGTTACCAACGACGCATGTTCGGGAAGGAGTTGATATTCCAGCAGCGGAAAAATCACATGCATCTAATGGCGGAACAGCGCAGGTAAACACGACAAAAGCTGAAACCGAAAAGATCTCAAAATTGGTTAAAGCTGCGTTTGGATCGTTGCAGCTGATTTGCAATGATTTTCTGGCGACAGTGCCGCAGGAATGTTTTATCGATTTGATTGATTTACTGTACTATTTCTGTCACCAGCCTGAAGATTTGAATATTTCATTCACGACAATTACATTTTTCTGGACGGTTTCTGATTTCTTGCGCACGAAACTGACAGACAGTGGACTCAACTCCGATCTAAGCGAGCCTCTAAAGTCTCGCGAAGATTTATTGCGCATGGCAAAAAGCGGCAACTTGCAAGATTCGACAAGTTCACTGTGGTTGATTTTATTGCTCCGGTTGACTGTTATCTGTTCTGATTCGCGACCCGAGGTGCGTAATGGAGCGATTCAGATTCTTTTTAGAATATTTGACAGTTACGGGCATCTACTTGGTGTCAATTCATGGAGTGCATGCTTGTGGATTGTGATATATACAGTGATGGAAGTACGACCTACGCCGATGATGACATTTGCGTACGCTGATAGAACAATACTGCGTGCGCATGAGACGGAGCGTAAGCAGTGGTCAGAGACGATGACGCTGATTCTGTCGGGAATGAGCAGATTATACTCCACATTTTTGTATGCGTTTCTGCGACAGCCGGATTTCGAGGCGCTATGGCGGTCGCTGTTAAAGTATTTACAGGGTTTAGTGTCGCTGCGACGGCCCGAGGTCACGGTATCGGTTTTCAAGATGTTGACGGATATTCTGACTACAGTCTCCGACAACAAGCTTGAACTATCAGATGCATCGATTGAAGAAGCTTGGTCATTCTGGTCGGCACAGGAATCTACTGTTAACGAAGCTGAGACGCAAAACTCTGGGGTCATGACGCAAGAATCATTAGCTGCATACGTGGGCGCGTACCGCCCTTTGTATACGCTAGCCAGCATGGATCTCGAAAAAGTTAGGGTGACTCTGCGCGTGATGCGCAGTAGTTTACTCTTCCCTGAATTACCGCAGTATTTCTCTGATGTGGAGTACTTGACTCCACTGCAGATGGCAATTATCGATGTCGTGAGACTGATTGATAGTGGTGGAGATAGCGGTATTTTTGTGCCTGGAGCCGCGTCGCTTGTATTGCGTGCGTATGCCGAGTTTGCGAGCTTTGCATTCAGAAGACAGATTTTAAGCGCTATTCCGACGGGAAAGACAAAGAGTGCAAAGAAGCCTTCGTTTATTGCTGTCGCGGTCAAGTGCTTTGAGTATGTACTTGCGGTGTTTGAAGAGAATTTGCAGGACATGAAAATATTTGAAGATGGATCTGTTGCGTTTACTTTAGAAGTGAGTGTCTTTATTCCCATTTAACACAGAGAAGCAATGATCAGAACTAATGAGGAGTATATAATAGATGCTGAGTGTGCCGATTCATGAGATGTACAATTGTCCAGCATACGTGGGACACGAAGATTCACCGCTTACGTTGTGGATGCTTGCGACGAATGTTTTCAGTGCAATTACAGAACGCACTATTCATATTATCGAGTCTGCCGAGGCACCAAAGGCATTGCAGAAAGTGGAAATATGGCGACAGATTGTGAGCGGCGTAACGGGGATTATCAAAGCCAATGGGCCGGCTGTAGGCGCCTCGCTAAAAGATGACGAGAAGTTTGACATTGAGGCGTTCAGGAGACTCGAGGGGCTGATTATTCCTGCGCTGGGTGATGAGCAAGTGCCGGATGAGCTAGTGCGAGAATATATTGGTACACTTTATGACGGGTCGTTCTTGTACGTACTGGAAGGTATGCGAGAGGAGAAAGAGCGCGGAGGAGTCGAAAAGCTTCTTGCTGATGTGTTTAACGAGCCGTTACTTGGTAGCACGGAGGCACTAGAGGCTCTTGCGCGACAGAGCATGAGTTATGTCTGCTTTGAGAGTTTGTTTACGTTATCGCGAGTCGAGAGCGATGACGTACCTGAGCGACGTCGATTAGCAGAGTCGGCGATTCCATATTTGCTACTGCGATGTGCGCTTGTGTTGCATAAATTTGCGGCTGATCAGCCTTTGAGGGGAACCATACCAGCGCCAAGATTACAGCAGAAGGAGCTGGTTTATATTCTGTCGCACCTTTTAGAGCTGACTAGGTCAAAGAGCGATAAAGAACAAGAGAAGAAGAGTGAGGATGCGTCGTTGACAAAGGCGAATTATAGACCGCTGATGCGGTTGTTACCGCTACTGTCAAAGAGCATCGTTGCTAGTAAGGGTGATAGTGATGTATTGCATTTGCTGCAGACTGCTTTTGAGAGGATATCGACTGGTATTGTTTGAGTTGTAGCTTAAATATATGTGTTTTTGATAAGTAGAATATAGACCGGAGAAGTACATGGTAGAGGAGGCTGATGTGGCTGTGCACAGCCGCAGCGCTTGTGTGGTAGAACAACTGTTAAACTGGCAATAATCTTTCTATTCTACTGCAGTCTAGTTTATAATATTATATAAACAGATAACAATGAAGTTATAGCACGGGAATATTCTAATTCAAAACACAAGAAAATGACAGAGCAGCCGGAGATCGCAGAGACAGAGACTGTCGCGCCGTCGCGAACACGCAAGAAACGCGAGACTGGGAAACTTGATGCGGAGACCTTTTTTATGAGAAATAGTGCGAATGATGCTAGGCATCTAATTGCGAGACAGTTGCGGGAAAAGCAAGCGGAGGAGCAAAAGAAGAAGAAGAAGCGGAAGAACAAAAAGATGAAAAAAGAAGGGGAAGAAGAAGAGGAAGAGAAAGGCAAGAAGGAAGAGAGTGTGGTTGAGAGTATACAGTCGGACGATTCTGATGTGGTTCTGCTACACGAATCAAGGCCACCCTCGCCCAAAAAGCGGCAATTGCCTCGGCTTTCTCCCCCGCCTACACTATCAAAGGAAGAGCTTATGACGGCGCGACGAGCAATACGAGGCGATGACACTCCGCCGCGGGCAAGAGCCGAGTGGGATTACGATGAAGACGAGAACAATATGCAACATGGAGCGATGACAGGAGCTGTTGATGAGGATTTCACTGATCTGCTTCCTGAACTTGCTGCGCGAGTGCGCGCACGAACGCGAGAAGACACGCCAGGATTCAACGTCACAGTTAGTGTTGATACTACACAAGGAATGATTGACGCGTTCGAAAACAACCGAGAGGTAGAGAATGAAGAACGAAAGGTGGGTACGAAGGTGTTTACAATGCGGGCTACGCAGGCGCTGCGCAAGACCCGGCGGGCTTGGTGTCGCATGTGCGGCGGTATTCCGGAAGCGCGTGTGGTGTTGCTCGACAGAGCGACATTTGCAAGGGTGTATGACTCGACCTCTCCTGTGGATCTCGGGGTGAGCGAGACGGAACCGCTGCTGGGGCTTATTGCGGTGCTTGACGAAGAGGTCGAGGGCTTACAGGAGCAGAACAGGCAGCGAATTCTTGAGCGCGACAAGGATGATGATGATGAGACCGACAAGGTTCAGATGCAGGGTCAGGTGCAAAGCGGAGGAGAACAAGAAGAAGAAGAAGAAGAAGAAGGAACAGCAATCGGACTCAAAATCTTTCTACAAGACGGACAGGGCGAGAAGATTACAGTGCGCGTGAAGCCCGAGTCGACGGTAGCCGCGATAGTGGAGTACTACAAAAGCCGTCGGCCGATGTCGGCGAACAAGGTGATTGTTCTATCACTCGACGACGATGACCTAGAGCCAGAGCAGCGCGTGCACGAGACCGAGCTCGAGGATGAGGTCACTGTCGACGTGAAGTTAAGATGAGAGTGGATTGGTCATCAATTAGTCATTGATGATCGGAGCTCATCTCGGCTGTCTCAGCTGACAGAACTTCAAATCACCAAGGTGTACGTCATCGCGGGCGTTGGTACTTCATTATGCTCGCTGCCTATGCGCTTATCACAGCTTCCTCCCTTCTTATCATGCTCCTGTACTTATAGCTGCTGGTCCTGTATTAGCAAGTATTAACAATGGGAAACTGCCTCTCGAACGCAAAACCGCCGTCAAGGCCGGTCATCAGTGACAAGCCCAGAGCGTCGACCTCGACGGCCTCGACAACACGTGAACGTCGTCGCTCGCTGGCACCAACCCCCTCGGCTGATCCAACACAGGTGCGAAGGCCTTTCCAGCTGCCAGTGCATACTCGCCACAAGGAGATCCATTAGGCGAGCGCACTCGCGATAATGAAGGAAGATCATTGATTGATATCGGCGAGAGCGCTTGCGAGAGAGAGAAGGGAGAAAAGAGAAGAGAGAAGAATCAGATCTAGATGCAAACTGCCTAACGACATATACTTTTATGAGTTTGTTTGTGTTTTATTCTTTTATAGTTGCTATTCAATCAGTTGTGGAGCCAAAAATATAATCAATTTGTTACTATTTGTAATTGTCCAATCCGTTAATAAGCACCTGCTTTAGCCTCTCCTTCAGCAGCGGCAGCAGCGGCAGCAGCGGCAGCGGTAGCAGCTGTATCACTTTCAGGCATTAGATCCTCCATCACAATCGATTCGGTCTGGCCTGCTTCAAGTGCCGAGTCATGGTTGTGTAGTTGCGAGTATTTTTGAGCTCGCTTGCGTTCCAGCATGCCTGTTTTTTTTTTAGAATTGTCAGATTTGAATGGATAAAGCGAAGTAATAGAAAGAGTATCATACGTCTGTGATACAGGGTTGAGGATAGTAGTGCGATTGAGGATCCGAGAACATTGTACTGTTATGCATCATATTAGTATATCAATGCAGTAAAATCCGATCGAGATTCACATACCAGCACATCATACCAGTCAAAAGTCCGATACTAAAAAATGATTAGCCAAATACATTTCATTCCTCCTTTTGGATTAAAAGAATAAAACTCACAGTAACGATATAGGATTGTAGAAATTCTGATCCAACCCCGCCAATGGCGACACAAATTATAAACGTCGCATTAGCCACTCTCCGACGAGAGGTGTCAACGATCCAGTAGAAAGATGTCTGATACCGCGTTAGATTCTCAATTCCATCAGATAGCCAACGAAATAAGAAAACCCACTGTCAAGAGAAAGAAGGAGACAAAGTGGAGGAACTTGTCGGCAGCGAACTGGATAGGGGCGAGACCAAGATACAAAGTGATGCAAAACAAGACGACGAATACTATAATGAAAGAAAAAGTTAGAATATGCAGAACAAGATAAATTAGAATTAAAAACATACAAACAAGAAATGGCTTTCGGATCCTCATTGTTGTATAGTCATCAGTGCCAACTGTCGGACGAGCATGTCTAGAATCAATATATCCGGATTAACGAAGTGCGGCCAAACTCTATTTTGCAGTAGCCAAGCAGATGAGTCTGTGAATAGACCGCTTACTGATCAATATGTTTTATTCTATAGATTAAAGCATGTAATTTAGTAAAGCTGAAATATACCTTTCCGATTGATTTAGATGACAAAAGCATGATTGTTAACTGCAAAGGTAAAAACGTAGTTAATATTCTGGTATGTAGGGTTTTAGGGTTATAATGAACCTATTCCTACATCTCTCTTTTTCTCATGTTGTTTGCACTATATAAAAGCAATTATGTCGCATTTTATTAAAATCATCACAATCTCAGACAGGCCGTTGTAGTCCTCCAATTGATGTGGAGAAATACCCAATTAGGCGATCCAATACTGCGGGCCAAACGCGTGCAGCGCATAAACTTGGTTTTGTCATCTTGTTTACTTTTACTCTTTCTTGTTTACTCTGTTAAGTCCTTATATTAAACTCTCTATTTTGGTTCAGCCCAGTCCATGTTTCAATAGTCATAGTTATTCACACTGGCCTCAAAATACAAAGATAGCCAGCCGAGGCTGCGGTTCGTGCTGTTCAAGCGCGAGCTCAGGAGGTCGTCGATACGCGCTCTTATCCTCGGCTTTCTCTTCGCAGTCATTGTTTGTCTTCTTTGGCTAAGAAGCAAAGTCAGTAGTAATCTCCACAAGCAGATCCTTGCGTACAAAGCTCAGAATGAGACCCTCGGCTTTGGCGAGATCGTCTGCATTAGTATGCCGCATCGCAGTGACAGACAGGACGCAATGGATCTGCTCGCCTCATGGACCAACCTCAACCTACGTCACGTTCCTGGAGTCAATGGAAGCAATATTGACGAATCTGCAAAACCAGACCATACCCCAACGAGCCTACGTGCCAGCGAACTTGGATGCTGGCGGGCGCACGCAAATGTTTGGAAACAAATGCGGCTCCGTACGGCCTCGACTGGGACATCCTTAACCTCGGACAATGCTACAACGAGCCAAACCCAGACCGCATTGATCTCTTTACAACATACCCGGATCAGTTCCTTCCTGCGTATGACGATATTTTTTGTCGATTTCCGTATGATGGCCAAAATGCTAAATCTCTCGCGCGAACAAGTCGAGAGTAGACGACTGATATCACCGTCCTGGAAACCGACCTGTACCATGGCCTACGCCATTACAAAACATGGCGCTCAAAGATTACTGCTACACAGTGGCTATTTAGGACTTAGCGATTCCGTAGACCTTGATATTATCAATCACGTGTAGAGTGGAAAGATCAGAGGCTATGATATTACCCCGCCTCCTTTTACCGCCTGGCGCGTCGATGGTATAAGAGACTCGGATAATAAGAAGAAAACGATGCAGACAGTATCTGGTGTAGGGAATTCCGGTGGATATAGTCTCAATCTTCGGCAGAGCGCGAGAAAGAATATGGTTGAAAGTCTTACCATTGACAATTGGGCAGAGTATGAAGTTACCCATCCTAGACGCGAGAATCTCAATCTCAGCTACGATATATAATATTTGTCAATTTTTGAATAATCATGTAATAATTAATTGGTTTACTTTAAACTATTAAACGACATGGTTAAGAAAGTTGATAAATTTGCCAAAGCTGTCAGACCCTAAAAGTAAATTTAATTCAATTTTTCTTGTCGCTTTTCCCCACGCACGCATTTAATAAACAAATGAACGACAACTATGCACAAACAATATCATATATCGAACGACAGTTTCTACAATTAGTTCCAGCTTTTCGGTTTCAGTTCTTCTTACCGCACAAGACAGAGGTTGAAAAAAAATACAGTGCAGTCTGCGACTATGACGTCCAGCAGCAGATATTTGAAAAAGTACGTTCTGGTGCAAGTACCTTCAAATAGTACATGGCTAATGGTGCGTAATTAGATATTCAGACCAGCTAGAGATAATGGGATTGCACCAGCCTATATCATTGCCATAGTGAAGGCCATGGTGGCCGTAATTGAACAACAGGAGGTACTCATTTATATATTGAACATCGTCTCAAATAATCACTGACCTTTGCACAGGTAGAAGTCAGCGGTGATATTTTACTCCTATTGATAGACCTTCTCCGATATCCCACTCCAGCCATTCCACCACCAGGTCCAGTGACATACAAATTCTGCACGTCGGAAGCCACCACGGACAGCATCATGATAACCGAAACCAGAAACATGATCTCGGGGTATGGAACTACTGGATTCCGAACGTGGGAGGCCGCTCTAGCTCTCGGCGAATATGTTCTTAAAGAGAGACTGTTACCTCAACAGCAGCGCACCCTCGATGTTTTTGGCAAGCGAGTCTTGGAGTTGGGCGCCGGTACAGGATTCGCTAGTATACTTTGCGGTAAGCTAGGTTGCAAAGTAGCCGTTGCTACTGATGGGTTCGAAAACGTGGTACTTGGAATCCGCGCTATTTTAGAATTCAACAATGTTTTTGAGGTAGTCGAAACGAGAATTTACAAGTGGGGAAATTCTAGTGGTATTGACACCGGTCATGCTCTCGAGAAAGAGAGTAGAGAGGCTGAATATGTCTTCAACGACCCTGTTGATCTGATTATTGGAGCAGATATTGTAAGTTTATTTATTATCATATGGCTTGTACATATTTCAAAGCTAAGAATACATGACAGACATTTGACGCGGACGGATGCAAGTTACTAGTTGATTCACTATCTACCCTTCAAAAGCAAAACCCTTTGGCACAAATCATTATTTCAGCTACTATTCGCAATGAAGATACTATCTCGGTCTTTGAAAAATCTCTCGATGCACAGAATTTTATATATTCTTTTATCCCAGCAGTGTCGCAACCTGCATATTTCTTTTATGAGCCTGTTCCTGAAATTCGGATATATTCAATATCGTGCAGAACATAAACCACAAGGTTTATAGCTCACGATTGTGCGCAGTACTGCGTTCGAGAATCACTTTTTCAACAGCTTCTCTGACCGTAGGTTGACTGCGCAGTTTTTGATCAATCAAAAACTGATGTAAGCGAGCCTTAAAATAAGGCTCATCTGTCCCGTTTGCCTTTGTACCACCTCCAGGCGAAGAAACGAGAAATGGCTGTGTTTGGGCAGTGAAAAATGCAGAGGACTCTTTGTCAATTTGTATAATAGTAGAATTTATACTATTCATCATTGCGTTCATCATCTCTATATCCTGCGAAATTTGGGTTGAAAGATCGGGGTATGTAGGAAATATTATTGGACCCAGTTGAGACGCGGCAATAGTCGTTGTTATTAGCAATTCCCGAGAAATAACAATAAGTTCGCGAATGGTGAGCGGATATGAGATGTATGGTGCGAGAAACTCTTGCACGCCAGAATGAGTGATCAAGGATAGTTCGATCACGCACTGCGCTGTTAGCGCATAGAATCTCCACTATCAACGTCAATTAGCAGATATAGAGATAACATTAAAATAAAAAGAAGCAAAAAGCAACAACGTACATAACTACCGCCATTTTGCATGAATGAGAAGAATGCAAGGAAAAGGCCGCTGACGACGTAATTTGGCGCAGCAACTCTTAACCCTCGAAGCACAAAATCCATCTGCGTCTTACAATCCGTCCAATAGAGAGCATCGAGGCCGAATCGATCATACGCAAATTTCAATAACGGATCAGAAAGCGTCTCTGAAGCTGTTTTGACTGCCAGCCATATCTGCTCGTGGCCGGGACCAACTTTGTCGGGATGGTATTGTAGACTGAGCGAGCGATACACACGCTTGACTGTTTTGACGTCCACGTCGACAGGGAGCCTGAGTAGACTATAAAAGTTTCCCTGCTCAACTGTGACTTGATAAAATAGTTTATATACAGTATAAACTAAGTATACAGCAATGACAATCGCGTAGGATATTCGGTTGTCGCGAGAATACGACTGAGATCCGCTGCGAGGTACAGTGTTCGGATTAATGTAGACCACTTTGTAATATAACGACTGCAGCACCGAAGATGCTGCTCTAGGAACAATCAGCCATGCCAAATAGCCAGATATCTGAGATACAAACATTTTATAGTTATGTTCGGATCATGCAGCTGTAAAACAGCTCTAAGTCGAAGTATCGATATTTTGGTCCTCCCAACAGCCGCACGCCTTTTTATCAGAGAACTTACATACACCCGGAATCGAGCAACGGAAAATGACTGGCCAGAAGCGCAAAGATGGCCGAGAAAAAGGCGGGTCGAAGGCAAAGAGGGCAATGGTATCTTTACCCTACAATATAATATAAGATTGCATAATACTAATTAGAATGAATAGTACTACAAAACTGCGTCGTCGACTATTCATCCTGGAACTAGTGGTATTTTCGCTACATGCACCCGCCGTAAAGAAAAACAATGCACTCAAGAGCTGATGGAGCTGTTTAATGACGTCTGTAATACATGCTGAATTAGGTATTGGTTGTGAACTAACAGTGGAATAGGAGGCGGAAAAGATCTACAACACAGAAGAAGTGAAGGACGAAGAAGATGATGACGATATCGAAGCGTCGCTTACTAAAGAACTCAACTCTCTCCAATCGAACAAAGATAAAGTGCAACTTTTTACTCCTATTGATTTAGCTTGTGAATGTGGTAAATACTCTTCTTACGCTTCTGGCTATTCATCTAGAATCTAACATCATATAACTCGAGTCATGTTCTTCCGCACCAAAAAACCGGTTGATCCAGTATCATTTGTTCATAAAATATGCTTAGACGCATTAAATTCTGGCACGAAATCTACTCGCTATACTCTCCGCTTATCGCCAATTACATCAACCGCCTCTGCAAACGAAGGCGATTTAAAAACACTAGCTGAAAAAGTTCTAGCTCCTCATTTTCATGCTGAGAATCAGAAGCCTCTAAAAGTACCTTTTACATCTTGATCAGTTATGAAGTATCTGACTAACAGTCTGCAGTTCGCTATTCGTCCTACTTCAAGAAATCATACTACTCTTGACCGTGATCAGATTATCAATATTGTAGCATCTGCAGTAGGCGCTCCACATAAAGTCGACTTGACAAATTACGACAAATTGATTCTAGTCGAAGCGTTTAAAGTAGGCACTTTTTTGCCCTGCTCCCTATAACTAATGCTAACAAGTATTTAGAATATCATTGGAATGAGTGTTGTCGACGACTTTGAAATGCTGAAACGATATAATCTTCAGCAGATCTTTGAATCAAAGGCCGATGAAGCGGAAAATGAAAAAGAAGCTACAGATCACTAAAGACGTCAGACGAGACTCTTGATGAAAAAAATAGAAAGCTTTGCACTTCTCTAGAGAAAAAAGAAACTGCGTTATCCGCTAAAGTACACTCTTATTAATATTACATCCCTCAAAACAATATCAAATCTCCTATTATACAAAAGTCCTTATTCCTCATTCTACCCGGTTTCGTCGCACCTCATCAAGAGATCTTGAAAGCATTGCCTTTGCTCGCTGCTGATCGGCTCTTCCTTCGCCTAATTTCCGCATCCGTATACTTGCAATTAACATCTGCCCCACAGCTTTGAAACTCGGCCTCTTGTTGCTAAACTTCTTTTCGGGATATATCCCAACTTGCTGCAACATATGCAAATTCGCTTGATTACTATATATCACCTTTTGTTAGATAATCGTTAAACAAGAAACGAATCAACTTACCAAGCCTCAAAACTCTCAATTTGCTTCAAAAAAAACTTTTTGATAAACGCGCAGTTGCTCCTAATCATTTGATCGTGCTCAGATTTGGATCGCAGATACCTGATCTGAAGCGCCAGAGCATGCAACTCGGACCGATGCTGAGTTTCCCGACCTTCTAATATACTCTCCATCTTCTTTATCAGAGCAGAATCTCCGGCTTGCTTCTTGACCGTGGCCAATTGTTCTGCAGCAGTAGCCATCTTGCGTTTGAAAACATTCTTTGAAATGTCAAATTCCTGTTTTGCCTCGCGCAAAGCCGCGAGTGCATTATCTCGATCATCGCTTAGTTTTTCATATAACAATTGCAAATTGTTTTGATCCCTCTGAGTCGATTCAAGTTCATTCTGTGCAGCCTTAAGTTGAGCACGCAGCTGGTCGACATCGCTCTTTGCTGACTTTTCTGATATATTTTTAGCTTCAGCATTTCTCTGTCTGATATCTTTCTTCAATTGATTGACTTCCTTTGTAAGGGCTCGATTCTTCTTGATTAGCTCGTCGGCTTTGTGTCTGGCATCTTCCTTGAGTTCGGCTTCATCGTTCAGTTGCTGTTGGAAATTGGCAATCGTCTCCTGATCGTTATAGCTCTCGTTTGCAATCTTTGACTGCAACCTCGCCATCTCTCGATCTTTCACTCTTAGTGACTTTTCAAGCTCACCAACCTTTAATCTTAGCAGCTCAGCAGACTCGTCAATAGCTTCTGACTTCCACCTTTGCAACTCACTTTCAAGCTTCGAGTTTTTGCTCTTCAGTGACTTGATTTCGTTATCTAATTGTTGAGTCTTGCGGGGCGAGATCGACTCATCAGATCCACCACCAAGCAACTCTTGCAAATCTCTAGATGCCTTTTCAGCTTTCATCCTAGCTTCTAAAGTCTCGCTCTCTGATTTCTTGAGCTGTGCCGTCAATCTAGCAATCTGCGCTTGCATACCTTCTTCGCCTTCACCTTCATCGCCCTCCTTCATGGCCTCAAGTGTGTCTTCCAGCTGCCTAATTTGCTGATTTGCTTCCTGCAATTCAACATCCTTCTTTTTCATATCAGCGTCTCTGGACTCAATCTCGTCGTGCAAAGATCGGTTGTCCTCTTTTAACCGTTCAACTTCATCTTCAAGCAGATCAACCATTTTACTTAGTTCCTTCATATCGCGTTGCTCGCTATCAGACTCATCCAATTGACGCCTATATTCTTCCATCTCTTTTTGCAATTTCTCAATTTCTTCTTGAGCATCAAAAAGATCCGTATTCGCTTTCTGATTTTCCTGTAGAAGCTGGTCAATACGTGCGCGCTCATCAGCAGTGAGGTCTTCTTTTGTAAGGTCGGCAATAACGTTGGATGTCAGCTCATTGATTTTCTGCTGTGATTCTTCAAGCTGCTTTTGAAGTTTCGTCATTTCGTTGCGAAGTTTGACTTGCTCTGTTTTCATTTCGGCATTCTGTGATGATTAGTGTCTGTCCTGGAGAGCAGCATAGACGCGACTTTAGAGACTCACCTCTTCAAAAGTTTGATGAATTCCTTCAGGAGTAGTATCTTTGAGTTGCTTACTCAAAAAGAAGATTTTCAGCTTGAGTCCAAAATTCTCCTTTTGCATCTCATTAATAGCCTGCGCCCTAAGTTAGTACTTGAACAACAAGGTAGCAGCACGCATAAGCACTCACAGCCTCCTGCTCTCGCAAAGTGAGAACATTGTCGCCAGTAACATGATTCCGTCTGACGACAGGCGTCTCATTCCGGCTCTCTTCAATTGGTTCTGGACCTCTGATACTCGTCCTGGTCACTTCTTCATCCATACTAGCAGAAAATTCTGGTCCCTCATACTCTGAGTCCGGAAGACCGGGAGATCTTTGCTGAAAGTTAGGCAATGGCGGGATTCCAGTAGTGGTTGCAGCATTCTTTCTCGCAGACCCGCGCACAGCACTTTTGAGTAGAGGCGTGAATTCACGTAACGCGTGCGTGCTGACGTGGTTCCTGGGTGTTGCATCCATATTTGTAATATCTCCAAACTGCGTTCTTGGGATAGCACTCGTGTTGGCAAGATAATTCTTTGAGTTCGAACGAGACGGAGGACGAGGGAAGGGAGATACGGATGTCTGCTGCTGTTCGCGTTGGAATGCAGAATGATTTTCAAGATCTGCGAGATTCGCAGACGGAGACTCTGTGTCGTTAGCCGGCATTGCTAGAATCAGAAATCTCTTATAATCGCTGCTTGCAAAGATCAGCAAGAGGAGCAGGTTTCTGAAGTCTGGAAGCGGCTTGTTGTGAGGAAACCTGCACTGACATTCGCGCCGCGCAGTTGCTATGACAACAAAGCGCGGTAAACAATTGCAAAACTTTAATAACATAAGCCGCAGTAAGCAGCAGGGTATTGTGTAAATACAAACCCCTTAACTATGTTTTTGATCATTATGATAGATTATTGAACCCGGAAATGGATTGGAGATAACTGATATAGCGAGCGCAACTGCTGCGTACTTGAGCAGCCAATACCTTTGGATATATTATTTTGATGAAAGAGAGTTTCGAATAGACTGATTGGGTACTTGCTTTATATCTACTATTTAGTTGGAACAGTGCCAGATGTCAGGATTGTTGCCGACCACAATCAATCCGAAGGCATTGAAGTCTGATGCTCTTGCATCTTTTGTGACTTTGCTGGAGTCGGTATGTGTGAAATATGCAGTCCATATAGTTTTACGACCATTAATTAACTCTGAAGTTTATAGGTACGTGGAAAAAAATCTTTAATTCTTGACCGTACACTATCGGCTCCATTGAGCCACATCGCGCGATTCTCCGTTCTTCAGGTACATATACATCTGATTTAGTACATGAATTTCATCTAATGATAACTATAGGAGCATGGCGTTGACAATATATTCTGGCTGGACGACGGCCCGCAGAAAGACTCTTCACAACGAAATATAGTCTATCTTATTCGTGGCGATATCAAAAATGCTCAGACAGCCAGCGCACAGATCAAAAAGCTCTTACAGACTTCGGACATTGAGTTTGATTTCAACGTTATTTTGTATCCACGGAAAATGCTCTCAATTGAGAAAGTATTTGAGGAAGAAGGTGTGCTGGGTGACGTCACTATCAGCGAATGGGACCTAGGATTTATCCCGCTGGAGGAAGATCTTTTGAGTATTGAGCTTCCAGAAGCCGGCTACAAGGACATGTATCTTGTAAGTTCTTTTCTAAATCGATTTCTAAGTAAAAAGAAGCTGACGGTAGTAGTACGGCCTGCCAACTACAATAAGCTTCTCTGCAATTGCATTGAATGCTTTACAAAAGCAATACGGCATATATCCGCGTATCATCGGTAAAGGCACCCAAGCCAAGAAACTTTGCGAACAGCTTGTACGTATGCGTGCCGAATATCAGTCATCGTCAGATACAGCTGCAAGTGAATGGACAAAAGGCGAGACCTCAGCCTTTGATCAGCTTGTAATTATCGAGCGTGCGACTGATATGGTTACTCCGCTTATGACTCAACTCACCTACGAAGGTCTTATCGATGAAGTTTTTGATATCAAAAATTCTCAAACCGAAGTTCCTTCGACGCTATTCACAGCTGCCAACCCAAAGCTGCCCGCCAACGGGGCGGCCTCAACGATCTCGACGACGCCAATAGCGACAGAACAGCGCAAAACACGGAAAGTAGTACTCGACGGTAGTGATCCGCTTTATGCTTCTTTGCGAGACCTCAATTTTGCAGTTGTGGGTACAACACTAAATAAATTTGCTCGCAAACTCAACGAGGACTACGAAGAGCGGCACCAGGCCAAGACCGTCTCCCAAATAAAAGATTTCGTCAGTAAACTGGGCGGTCTTCAAGCTGAGCACCAGAGTCTGAAACTTCATACGAATCTTGCGGAGGAAATTATGAATAGGACTCAAACCGAGTTCTTCAACCGCGCGCTCGAGGTACAGCAGAACCTTGTCGCGTCTGGCCTCGACACTTCGACGCTCAATCTTACCATCGAAGAACTCATTGTGCGCGGTATACCACTTGAAGCTGCGCTCAGATTACTAGCAATCGAGTGTTTGACCAGTGGAGGCATTAAGGAGAGGGAGCTTGCTAATTTCAAAAGACTTCTGTATGCGCAGTACGGTTACGAACACATCATAACGTTAAACGCGCTCACCAAGCTTGATCTTATTTTTCAGCGCGGCAGCAAAACTAGTGCGAATGCCACCACACTTCAATTTTCAAATCTGCGGAAAAATATGAGACTGATTGTTGACGATGTGAATGAGCAAACGCCGGATGATGTAGCCTACGTGTACTCTGGCTACGCACCATTGAGTATCCGGTTGGTGCAATACGTAATTCAGAAGCGTGCCCTTGGTACTAAGATATCAACGCTTGGCGGATCTGGATGGCGTGGAGCCGAGGATATCTTGCGTAACGTCCCTGGTGATGTGTTTGACCAGACGCAGAAACCAGACGAAAAGTCAATCAAGACCAAAGTATTACAGGCGGCGCGTAAGGATGTGAAGCGGACGGTGGCCGTTTTTTTCCTTGGCGGTATTACTTTTACGGAAATCGCGGCGCTGAGATTTATCGCGGCGCAGGAAAGTGAACGGAGGAGAATTCTAATTCTGACGACGGGTATAATTGACGGCAAAGATGTCATTAAGGCGGCAATGGACATGACACCTAGTGGAGTGTCAACAATGTCAGTAGAGTAGAATTTAATAAAGGGATTATAGAGAAAATCATATTTTGGAAAGCAAATAGTTACAAAAACAAGAGCAGTCTAGTATCTGATTCTGAGTTTAATGCTGAATGGAAGGGCAGGATCAGTAACGCTCACTTCCTCGCCATTCTGAATCAATTCACTAACTTTCTTTGCCAAATTTGGGCGGGTTGCCTCTTCAAGCTGAGGCGGGAAACGCAGATAAAGGTTCTTCTCAGCGGTTCGTAATGATGGAGTTTTGATTCGTCTAAAATAGTAATGTTAGCGGCTATCATAAAACAAGAAGTTAACAGAGCACCTACACAGCCTGAGTAGCAGTCAATTTTTCCATCAGTTCATCAAGAATCCACTCGGATTCGACATAAAAATCAGAGGCAAGGACACCACAAACGGGACAGTCCTCTTTCTTCTGATGCTCAAATGTGTAGGTGTAAACTGAATCGTTGCCCGAGTACATCATGTAGTTGTTCAAGTACGGGTTGCAGCTTGTGGCAATCTTTAGAGCCTCAGAGCAGCAGCTGGCGGCAATTACTGCATTTGTCGAAGCAATCGCCGGAATGATATTTTTGGCGACTCCCTGCGTTAATGAATATGTGACGCCAGAGATGTTAAACTCGCTGGCACGAGTGAGAGCGGTATCGAATAGCCACTGGATATGATCTGGATTATCGTTGTCGAGTTTCTTGTCTGGAAATCTTTTGGGCCATTCTAAAGCTAAAGCCCATTCAATGCAGTGTTCAGGTAAACGGGGAGTATTGGCGATGGTACAGATGGGAAATGTCTGTTGCTTACCGAGCATATCAAGCGAACACTCGTAGCAGCTCGTGAGTGTTGGCAGAATCACACGAGCTTGACCTTTGAAACCTTCAGTACCACCATCAATTAGTGGTTTCAGACTCTCTGGGTTTTCAGCATCCACCATATCAACGAGCGTCGCGTTTATCCATCGCCGTGCCTCGACGGAGTCAAGACCACAGACAACGATGCCAAATTGCATATAGTAGCTTTCGTCTTTATCCTGGATCTTACCAAAATAAGGAGTGATTTTAACCCCTTTAACTCTCTTCATAACAAATTCTGCCGCCACGAGTGCCTTTGACTTGCCAACGTCAGCGGCGCGGAACAAAAATTGACGATTGAGGTTCGAGATATCGATCGTGTCCATATCTATGACGTGAATATCTGTGAATCCCGACAGCGCTAGATTTTTCAATATTTCACATCCCAATCCACCTGCTCCAATGACCCTACATCAGAATGTCAGTGGATAACAGTGATTAATTGTATATTCAAAAAGGTCATACAGGATCTTCATGTTTGATAGGAAATCGTATGCTTCTGGGTTGAGCTCATCAACGTAGGGTCCTGTCCGCGCGAGAATGCGCTTCAAAGCAGTCCTTATCCGAGTCAAAAATATATCTCGATAGTAATACCTCTTTAAAAATAAACATACTTGCGAGTTGGAGACGTCTCCATTGCCGTCATTGTTTGCACGTCTTCTGTTTAAGAGTGAGGATGACGTAGGAGAGGTGCGGGAGGTAAACTAAACTGGGTGCAACTATACGAGCTCATCTCTACATTTGAACTCATCCGTTGTCTAGACCTTTTTTTCGTCAGAAGATTAATCTGGAAATTAACGGTTCAATTGAAAAATAGACAAAATAGAGATTGAATATGGCAGGAAAAAAGGTAGAAAATAGCAAGAAGGTAATTTATTTAATTAATATCAGTATTATCTGCTAGATCAAGACTCTTAACAAGAAAGTAGGCTGCGGGACAGGCTCGCAAAGCCGAGGTCGCAAACGCAAAGCAGGCCGCCGCCAATGCAAAAGTAGCAGCTGCTGAAGATTCAGAATGGGAAAAGGGTTCGAAGAAGGCGAGCGCAAAAAAAGAGGCAGATGAGCAGAAGAAAGCAGAGGCGGCACGTAAGAAAGCAGAGCGAGAGGCGCTGCTGAAAGAAGAAATGGCGAGCTTGCCTTCAAAGCCCAAGGTCAGCCGTGGAGCTGAAAAATTGGCGAGCAAGAAGAGCAGTAAGAATGAAGATTTTATGAGCAAGAAAGACTCTGTTATTTTGAACGCGAGTGGCATCGATGACGCGCTCGATGCGCTTTCGATCAGTACTGGCTCCGGCCCTGCGAGTGCAGCAAAGAACTCGAACGCAGGCATTGAGCGACATCCCGAGCGAAGATATAAGGCTGCTCTGCTTGCATATGAAGAGCGACGAATGCCAGAAGTCAAAGAGGAATTTAAGGGATTACGGCAGAACCAGATGAAAGACCTGATCAAGAAAGAGTTTGACAAGAGCGAGTTCAACCCGTTCAACCAGGTTACGGTCGCGCACAATGCCACTCAGGATGATCTTAAGCAAGTAAGGAGTGGACTGAAGGAGGCCACTGAGAGACGGTTGGCAGGAAATTGATTATCTCCGAAACGAACTGGTGCCGCATTTATTGACGATTGAGAGAACAAATCAATAATTGCAAGTGACTTCTAATGTGAAATTGGGATTCCAAATTGAAAACTATTAATGAATTTTAACAAACTCTCTTCTAATACCTAACCAAAACTGCTCGTAAAATCTTGTTCAATGAGCCCTTCTACAAAACAATCGTAAATCCGTAACTTGACAAAAACCATATTAAGAATCCAAAAAACACCACCTATCCAGTTCTGTATCCGACTATACATTAATAAACCCACAAAGGCGGGTTACAAAGACGTTGCGGCAGATTTTTGACTTAAACCCTCGGCAATACCACGACCAGCGGCAACAACTACACCGACACAGACACTCATAAGATGCGCTCCAAAAGTACTACCGCAGACACAATCATAAGTGGACTTGCAGCGCGCAAAGAAATTTTTGGAGATTTTATATTCTTGCTCTTTTTTCGCGATACGCCGCGCAAGATCGACGAGTAGAGGAAGCGAAACGATAGCGCAGGTCGTCATCGCTCGCACAATTTGTGTGACAGCTTCCTCAACCTTTGTGCTTCCTGCAGGAGAAGTCGAAGAAGATCCCATTGCAAGGGCCGTCGGTTCCTGATCCAGCAGCAGCTTTTGCTGGAGAACGACGTCGGGTATGGCTCCAGCGAGCTCGAGAGTTTCGATAGAATTGAGGTCATCTGGTAATGCACGTAAAAGGTAGATGAGGGCATGCACATAAAGCTGCCTACTGAGTTCTGCATCGGGCTCACCCCGAGCGAGAGTGAGAAGGGTGTGTCCATGAGCTGCGTATTTGTTTTCAGGGGGGTCTTGAATACTCTCGTCTGCAACTACCGCGGGCGGGGTTTTTATTCCAGGCCGGTGCACTATGGAAAGAGCATATGAGAGCATGCTAGCAGTGCTATTGCTATTGCTGTTGCCAATTTGCAGCATCGTTGGCGGAGTATTAGACATTGAAGGCTAAAGAAACAAGATTGAGCAGCAACAATTTATGCGTCCTGGCGATCACATGAAGCTGCGGCTCACTATGATTACCGTAAGAATGCGAAATATATGCGTATGCATATCTATATATCTATATATATATATATATATATATTTGTATATATACTCACATCTCGCAGTGAAACCAAAAATTGTTTGAAATTAGCTAGGTGAGTCTCTTCGAAATCTGTCTGAGTGAGAGGTGGCCCCTTTTGATTGAAGAGCGATTACTGTGAGAGCAATAAGAGGCCGGCATGTATTGGACAACTTTAAATCATTATCGTCGCGGTGTCAGTTACTACTACAACCTACTGTACACAAAAACGGATATTCGATTTATGAAAAAGATGAAAAAAAATAAAATCTGAGAAAGATAAACGATTAGGTAAGCAATATTGGTAATGCACGCGACTCATAGCTCTATATACCATTACAAGATACAAAGATGGAACAAGACTACAGCAAAGTGTATCCACCATCGATAACAATGTCGGCGCCAGTAGTGAACGACGACGCATCAGAAGCCAAGTAAAGGTAGGCACCAACAAGCTCAGAAGGCATCGCCTCACGACCAAGCGGTATCCGCGCAATCCATTCCTTACGCATGTCTGCATCTGCAAACTTTGTGATCTCCGTAATTGTGTATCCGGGCGAGACAGAATTAACACGAGCAAATGGAGCCCACTCTACAGCAAGGTTCTTTGATAAGGCGGTGACTGCCGCCTTTGAAATGTTGTACGCAGCCTGGCGCTGGGGGACGTTGACAATAAGAGCCGAGATGGAAGATGTGAAGATCAAGCTACCTTTACCCTGGCTTTTGAAGATCTTTCCGGCAGCTTTGGCAACGTTGTAGTTTCCGTCAATATTGACATCCATGATTTCGCGCCATTCTTTGTCGGTCGGAGGATCAATAAGCTCGCCCGCGGTCCAGGTAATGCCGGCATTGGATACGACAATGTCGAGCGAGCCCAACTCAGATACGGCACGATCAAATGCGGCATTGATGGCCGAAGCATCAGCAACAGGAATTTTTTCTGCAATGACGGTGACGCCGGTTTCCTTTGCGAGGGCGGCGGCAGTCTCAATGGCGGCAGGCGAGGAGTTGTAGCCAAGCACGATGTTTGCGCCCGCCTTAGCGAATGCCTGGGCGATGGCAAGGCCGATGCCCTGCGATGCACCGGTAATGAGGGCGTTCTTTCCCTTGAGAGAGAAGATGTCTGTCATCGAGGCGAGAGAAGGATCGTTATAAAAGAAGAGAACGAAAAAAACAGTACGGAGTAGCAAATTAAGGTAATCAATCATACAAAAATTGTGCGCCGCACTAGACCCGGCTCGAGTCGAAACAGCCGAAATAGCCTGCAACAATTATCCGGTCTGCTCTGAGCCGCATCACGAGTCGCTTATGCTAGGGTTTTAGGGCTTTTGGCGGAAAAATGCGGGGCGGCCGGCAATATTGGAAGCGCAGTAGGCGCTCGGAGCTGTTGCTACTACAAGGTCTTCTTCCTCTACTTCTTCTCCTTCCGCCCCTCTCTCCTTCATCTCCCTCATTCTCTCTCGCACAATGACAGTATCCGAGCGGCCAAATATTGGCGTCTACACAAATCCCTCGCATGCGCTCTACATCGCGCCCGCCGAACCCGCTGCTGAGAACCTAGCGCCCGCCGCCGACGAGGTCATCGTCCATGTCGTCGCCACTGGCATCTGTGGCTCTGACATCCACTTCCAGAAGCATGGCCAGATTGGTCCCACCATGGTCGTTCGCGAAGAACACATTCTTGGCCACGAGTCCGCCGGAATCGTTATCGCAGTCGGTAACGACGTGACCAGTCTTGTAGCCGGCGACCGCGTCGCCCTTGAGCCCGGCGTTCCCTGCTACAAGTGCGACCAGTGCCTCACCGGCCATTATAATGGATGCCCTGACGTTCAGTTCAAGAGCACTCCTCCTGTTCCGGGCTTCCTGCGTCGCTATGTTAACCACCCGGCTCGCTGGTGCCACAAGATCAACGACATGCCCTATGAGCTGGGTGCGTTACTCGAGCCTCTCTCGGTCGCTCTCTTTGGCGTCGAGACCGCCGGTGTCGTTCTCGGCGACCCTGTAGTCATCTGTGGTGCCGGTCCTATCGGCATCGTCTCCGCCCTCTGCGCCCGCGCCGCAGGTGCTGAGCCCATCGTACTTACCGACATCGACCAGGGACGCCTCGACTTTGCAAAGAGCCTCGTTCCTAGCCTACGCACTGTCCTTGTCGGCCGCGGCGAGACTGCCGAGGATACTGCTGAGCACATCATTTCTGCCGCTGGTGGAATCCGGCCACGTGTTTGCCTCGAGTGCACTGGTGTGCAGTCATCCCTGCACGCCGGTATCTACTCGCTCTGCTTCCGCGGTGTCTGCCACTGCATTGGTGTCGGCGCCTCGACCCAGAGTATTCCCTTCATGATCCTGTCTGTCAACGAGATTGAGGTGAAGTTCCAGTACCGCTATGCCAACCAGTGGCCAAAGGCCATCCGTCTTGTCAACGCAGGACTGCTCGACGGTATCGAGAAAATCATTACCCATCGCTTTGCTCTAGAGGAGGCTGTCACCGCCTTTGAAACCAGCGGTAATCCCAAGAGCGGCAGTGTCAAGGTCATGATTCTCGATTCAGAATAATCGTAGGATGATTCATTGCATCTAATAAAAATGGCAGCGTTTCAGATTTCAGGTTAGACTCGAGTTTGTTCAGTAATTTTTAATAAGATTTGCATTTAAAAGGGTTCATGCTTTTGATCCGAACTTGGCTATTTATCCCGCTTACATAACCTCCCACACTTTCGTAGTAACCTCTCACGTGACTCACGATCTCCCCACAAGTCGCTGCTTCTTTGTTCAGGGCTTTGCCATCCAGCCTCTACCACTTCCCTTCCCATTCTTCTCTGACTCACTTCTCACCGAAGACCGCCGCGTCTTCTGAGTAGCGTTCTTAAACAAGATTCAATATCCGGTAAAGCTCTCTCCGTCGACCTTCTCGGTCGACTCGCTCGTACACCACGTCCCGCGAATGCCATCCGAGACTGCAGAGTCTTCCGTGGCCGCTTCAGCCTCTGACAACATGCAACCTGCTTCGTCCGCAGCTGAAAAGACTCAGCGGAGACGGATATCAAGAGCGTGCGACCAGTGCAATCAGTTCCGTACTCGATGCGATGGCAAACAGCCGTGTCAGCGCTGCTCTGGTATGTCGTCTGTTGGTTTTTTTATCCCGCTATAGCATTCACTGACTTGATATATCTGTTGTTCATAGATTTGGTTTTTAAGTGCGAATATCGGCGTCAGATGAGGAAGCGTGGTAAAGGCTCTCAGCGATATGCAACTAACTCCTCTGCTGCGCGCAAACAGAGCAATGCTGGTAGTGCATTATCAGAAAAACAAAAGAACTCGCCCAATATTGATAACAGCACGCTACTGGCGAGCGATGCCTCATCGAGAGATAATAGTACAGGAATTCCTTTGCCGACTTTGCAGCCTCCACAGGCCCCTCTTGGTCCGCCAGTTTCGATTTCATCGCCGATGTCTTCAACCCGCAGGGCGTCTACTTACTCTATGAATTCGCCTGGTAATTTCAACAATGGAGGTGGGATTCACGGGATATTACTTCCTCCGGTTCAGAAACAATTTTCTCCTGGCTCATCGGCCGACAGCAATGATTCACCTAACAGCCACCGGCCCGACTCTGAAAATCTTCTTCACCGTCCAGGCCCGCCTCCCCCTCCTCCTACTGTAGCAACAACGACTGCCACCGCGTCAACCACAACAACAAATACATCGACCTCCATTACTCCTCACAATGGCCAGCAAGGCAACCATTTTGGTAATGGGAGCGGTGAGGTTTCGGATTATCTTCTACGCCATATGCAATCCACCAAAGAATCGCAGCAGATTACGCCGTCTTACTTTGATGGCCTTGATGAGCTTATGGTGTCTGACGTTAACCAAATTTTCTCGAGCAACGGCCACTCTGTCATTCGTCGATCGCGCGCGTCATCGGTCGCCGATAGTAACTCTGGCGCTCCTGCATCGGCTACAATCTTTGTTCAAACTCCCGGTACGACGACTCCGCGCTGGCTCAACATCAAGTCCCCCTTTCCAGCGTCGCTGAGCGCCCTATTTGCTACTCCAGTACCGGGAAGCCCGCGAGCTCATACTGAAGAGATAAATAGCTGTGTGTATCCCGTTCTCGTACCGATCCTTGGCTCGCTTGACTTTATTTCACCGTCGCTTGCTGCAGACTTGCTCGAGGTTTACTTTTCCAACACAATCTATGGTATCGGTCATTTTGTACGCCGCTCTTCGATTCTTGCAGTCAACCATATGCCACGTCAGTGCTCGCGTGCGTTGCTTTACTCATTTCTATATGTTGCCGCTCACGTCTCCGATCACCCGCACATGACAGCGACACCGACCTCGCGTACGGATATAATTACGCGTTTATTTGATCTCACTATTGGCCATCTGCAGCCGTTAGTCCATGCCGATAAGACCGGGTCAATTGACGATGTCATGACTTATATCAATCTCGGTATCATCTCTTCGGCTTCGGAGTTTAAGGGCGCTTCGCTACGCTGGTGGCATGCAGCTTGGGGGCTGGCTCGCGTGCTCAAGCTAAACATCGAAGTGCCACGATTGTCTTCCTCGTCATCTCAGGACGCATCGGGAAGCAATTCGCTCTCGAGTAAATTGTTGACATCATCTAGCCTGTCGATGACTGAAGAAGACCGCGAAGAAAGGCGCCGCGTCTGGTGGCTGCTCTTCCTTGTCGACAGACATTTGGGATTATGTTATAACCGTCCGATCTCGGTTTTGGATCACGAATCAAGTGCTTTGTATCGGCCGTGCAATGATGAACTTTGGCATTCGGAGTTAGATCTTATTCCGGCTCATCTTGATTCGCGTCGTGAAAAGGGGTTATCTTACAGAGTGACTGGCAAAGATGTTTGGGGTTATTTTCTGCCGGTAATGACATTACTTGGCGGTGTGGTTGACATACATCAGCTCGAGATGAACAATACGCTCGCGGTCACTCGCGAGGTTACTGAGCCGCTACGAGCACGTCTGCGTGCTCGACTAGAAGAATTTGTCAAGAGTGTTGACGAATATGATTCTGCCATGAGAGGTGCCACTTACTCAGCTGACGGCAACGGAACAGACGACGAAGCTAATCGCAGTCCGGACAGTGTTACCTCTGCGGCAAATTTGCAGCAGCACCAGATGCAGCAACCGAGACTTACGCATCGGACTATATGGAAGGAATATTGTCGCTGTCTGGCTCATGTGCTCCATATTTTAGTTTCAGGATATTGGGATCCGATCGAGATGCTCAGTCTGCCTCCAACGATGGTGCTTGACCCTGATTTTGTTAACGTCATTCAGCACTCGCTAGATTTTGCAAAATGCACCAAACGCATTTTGGAAGTCGATCAAGATTTGCGTCAGATTCCTTTTTTCTTTGGCATTCACATGTTGCAGGGGTCATTTACACTCTTGTATGTTGTTGATGTTCTCGGCGACAAGGAGGTTCGAGTTGCGTGCGAGACAATTGTGCGCGCACACGAGGTCTGTATAGTTACTCTTAATACCGAATATCAACGTAACTTTCGGCAAATAATGCGCGGAGCTTTGCAGATGATCGATGCTTTAGAGGAGCGCAGAAGGCATGTACATGTGCCGCACAATCACCTTTATGGCGGATCTCCACCTGAAGAGGTCGTGCTTAGTGAGATGGAGGATAGTAAAAGGCGCCGGAGAGGGTTACTAAATCTATATAGATGGTGCAGAGGTGGTAATGGACTGGCAGTGTAAAGGCTATAATTTTGATACGCAGACATTTATTTTGATTATGTGGTAGAGTTGGAGTTATTGCTATATTATTATTACTGTTACTATTATTATTGTTAGTATTATTGTTATTATTATTGTTGTTACTTCTTGATTTGACTTTTATAACTCGATTAATTAATTTTCTATGACAACTTATTACTTCGCGTACTTGCCATCACAATGGGTAATTCTGAGGCCCTCCATTGCACCTTTTTTAAACGCTTCGACAGCACCTTCTTGAAGTTTTGTCATTTCCAGGGTTGCCGCGTTCTCGGCCAGAAACGTGCGATAGTGTGTGTATAAATTTTTGTTCATGTTGACTTTACGAACACCAGAATTGATTAGCTGGTCGATTAGAGACTGGATAATCGGGTTCGTTCCGTGAAGCACGAGTGGGACCTCAGATGGGCAGAGTTCATTGATCTTTGCTACTCTGCGGAACTGGTCAGTGTATTTTCAAAAGCCATACTCAACAAACATACCTATCTAATTGCCAGTATTTAAGAGGACCGCCTTCCGGATACGGCCCATGAACATTGCCAAAGCTAGGCGCCAGAAAATGTGCTCCGGTTCTTTTCATAAACTCTGCTGCATATTCTGGATCAGTGTAAAGCTCTTCCATGTCGACAAGCGGCAAGCCGTCTTCGCTACCGTTGATTCTGCCCATCTCAGCCTCGATTGTTATTCCTTTCAGTTTGGCTTTATCAACCACTGACTGGACAAATGCAATGTTCTGTTCAGAGTCGGAAGATCCGGCATCGACCATGATCGAATCAAACGGCAACTCCAAGGCAATTGCAATATCCTCCTCTTTTAGACAATGATCCAAGTGTACGGCAATAGGAACTTTTGCATTATGACATGCCTCAACCGCAAACTTGATAAACTCGCCGCCATGAAAGTGCAGCGACCAAGGGAAAAGCTCAATCATACAGGGTGCGTTCAGTTCCTCGGCCGCTCGAATGGCACCCAGCAAGGCGTCTGTGTGGTATACATTGAATGCTGGAACAGCATAATTGCCTTCAGCAGCTGCCTTTAGGATTTTGTAGGTGAGATTTGATTCTGGAAACGACATTGGTTTTGCACAAGTTTGAGGAAATAGACAAGAGCGAGATGATCCTGTTGTAGAGTCAGGCAGTCGTGTTCCAATCGCGTTCGAGTGGTGGAGATAGCGGGATTAAGTCTATCGGAAAAGGTCCGCTGATGCAATACAAGCGAAGTAAATAAATTCTACAGATAAGTGCATGATAAAAAAAAAGGAAGTTATTACAGCAATTACTATTCACTTTTCAAAGTATATTATTAAGATCCGATAAGATACGCAGACTTATCGCCCATAAACATAATGAGCAGTAAAATAACCGAGCGCACGGCCTTGGTTTTAAAAAACTGCCGGCAAATTATCTCCCAATCACTAATTACATATATCTTGGTACTTTCCACATGTACGTCTCTCATAGCAGATAAAATACGAACAGAAAATAACAAAAAAATTGATAAAAAAGCCTTAAAAGGAATTAAATGGTAGAATCATCACCATTTCTCGATTCTGCTAAGGAAATATCCTTTGGATCAGTAAGAAGCTTTTTATGATTCCTTATCTCACTGTAAAGCTAACTTATAATACATCTAGGTCTCTGGCATTGCTGGCAAACTATTTGAATATCCTTTTGATACTGTCAAAGTTAGACTGCAGTCACAGCCGGATGGCTTGCCGCTTCATTTTTCTGGACCTTTCGATTGCTTCAGGCAGACGTGGCAAAATGAGGGTATATCTGGCTTCTACCGAGTACTTACTACCATCCTCATATTTCTGACGAATCCAAGCTCACAAGTTATAGGGATTAGCATCTCCATTAGTTGGGGCGGCAGCAGAGAATGCTTCTTTATTTGTTAGCTATGAAGCTTCGAAAAATGGTATACGATCACTTATGTATCCGGCATACTCTCAATCAGACAGACTCCCTATACAGGCGCTACTTGTATGCGGAGCAGCCAGCGGTGCCTTTACATCATTTATTTTAACGCCAATAGAGCTCATCAAATGCAAAATGCAGGTTCAGAGCCTTTCATTATATGATTCCCTTCTCGCCCGCTCCTCCCCAACAGCTCCTACCATCCACTCTTCGCAAGCCTCTACAATACTTAAACGTAACATAGCGACTTCGGCTCACCAACTCCCTGGTGCATTTGATCTTGTGCTGCAGGTGTATCGCGAAAGCGGAATTGCTGGATTCTGGCGTGGGCAACTTGGAACCCTTTTTCGCGAAACTGGCGGGTCGGCAGCTTGGTTTGGAGCATATGAGTTTGCCTCTTCATTATTCAGATCAAGAAAAGTAAATGCTGGAGGTAACGCTGAGCAAGGAATCTCACAGATTGAGGCTATGCTCTCCGGAGCTTGTGCCGGAATAGCATACAATATATCGCTCTTTCCTGCCGACAGCGTCAAAAGTCGAATGCAGACTGAGTCCATTATCTCATCGTCTGGTCCTCAACTTGGGTTCTGGTCAGTTGCAAAAAGCATGTATCAGAATGGAGGTATAAAAGTACTTTATCGTGGGTGTGGAATGACTGTTGCTAGAGCAGCGCCTAGCAGCGCAATCATCTTTTTAGTGTACGAGAATTTGAAGGTTCGCCTCTGAGCAAGACGAAACTGGAAGGGCTGAGACAAAATAGTCTGGAGTTACGGAGTTTATTATGATAGGGTGATTGCTACATGTATATATTAATCAGCTGTCTAGAATATCGCAATAGCATTTGGCGCAGATGATACACCGCCCACAACATTCGCAGGAACAGAGTTGAAGAAGAACGACCAACGTTGATGCTTCTTGCACATATCTGACAGCTCATCGAGATCAAAAATCTCACCCAAGACAATTCCCCAGCCTGCCAAGCAGACGTGATGGACAGACATCTGGGGCGTCAAGTGAGGATAAGCCTCAAACGATATAGAGTCTCCTACAAGGGCAACAAAGTGATTGTTCCAGATCCATTCAAGCGTCTCTTCGGTAACTTCAATACCGGTTCCTAGAATCGGCCTCTCCTCTGAAAGGAACTTTCTCTCACAATCGCTCATGGCTGCATATTCTTGCGTAGCGCCAATTCGCACACAGAGAACGTCGCCCATTTTGAGCTCTATATTGTAATCAGCAACTATTTGCTTCAAGTCAGCCAATGGAATGGCATGTCGGTGACCATAGCACTTGTATTTAATGCCTTTCTTGACCGCCCAGTCAGCGTAGTCTAACAAAACTCCTCGGCCTATAATACCTTTGCTGAAATGCTGGATGCCGATACGGGTGCTATTTGGATCCAAAATCTCCTTTGCGGTTGTACCACCATACCACCGATATTTTTCTTCTTCTGGCATCATATTCAGCTCTTTTTCAGAGCAGTCTGTAGTAAATCCATAACCATAAGGCTGCGAATGATGTCTGAAGCCGTCCCATTGTGATGAAGATTGTGGATTGTAGGTAACTTCATCGTCAAACACACTTGGATAGCTAATATAATGCACATCTAGCTTAAACGACGGCCGCCCAAACAGTGGATAGGATACACCCTGCATTGGGAGAGTAATACAGGCTCGTTCACCAGTGCGGATCTCACTCGCAGCGCAGTTGGCAATGTGCTCTGACGTCAAGAGGCCGACCATGCCTTGTCCTTCTCTCGCTGAGCCGGGCTTGTAAGGCCAGAACTGCCGTTTATTGGGCAGCTCTGCGTACGATGGCAGGTCTTCAAATGATTCTGGGATTTTCATTATGGTGATAGCTCGTCATGAAGAGATCCGTGGGAGAAAGTGCGGGGAAGATAAAGAGCAAAAATTTGAAGGCGGACTTATCGCCGGTGAGGAGAATGATCCAACGTCAAACATATCTCGATTCCCTAGCTTTCGTTCTGGAAAGAGGTCAGAGGGATGATATACATGCGAAAAATAATAATCTACCTACGAAAACAATGCGTCATTGATCATTTGCATTTTCACAATGTGTCTGAATTTGCTACAGTTTGCTGGATGCCGAATCCTGGCTAAGATCAAGACTGAGCGGACTTACAGCCGCACGCGTACGCCATTCATTATATACACAGAATACCTAATTTTTAATACCAAATTCAGTTTTGACCGCTAATCTATTTTGGTTTTTCTGAAAAGCCTCTGAAATACTTGTCGCGAAATTGCTCTTCCAAATAGACTCTTTTTCCCCGCGGTCGGTCGCTGTCTTGAATGCCGGCTACCCTCACTTTCCGCACGTATGTAAGCAGACGTCTCGACCACCGATTGAACTCTTGCACGCAATTGGAGATCAGCTCAAGATCTGAATGAGCGGGTATCTCACGCTGACCGTAATCTTCGTTTGCTGTCGGCATCCAGCAACAAAGTCGTCCTTCGTCTACCAAATTGCGAGCAGCAAACTCTAGCAGATCATCTAATAATGCATCAAAATGATATGGCTTTTTAGGCGGGATGTAGTCTGGCCGCAAATGAGACAGGTCCCCATTTTCAAGCACTGTAGGTTTTCCGGCTGCATAGCGCTCCGAGTCGCGTGAACCTAGAACTTTTAATCCTTCGCGTACCCCATAAGGGGGGTCACATACTATAGCATCGAGCTTAAACGATGCTCTGATAGGATTGTGAGTAAAGTCACTAATAAAGGTGTCCAGGAAATAGTTTTGTAAACTATATTGATGGTAGTTTGTTGTAATATTGCGGTTCTTTTTACCTCTGATTTGCCGACCGTCAATATCAGACCCGAGAGCCATAGCACCAAAGTGGCTAATTGCAACCAAAAAACTCCCGGTCCCCGCAAATGGATCATATACAATTTTTCCGGGACCAGTCAGCGCAATATTGCATGATATTAGCGCCAGCTCAGCGTCAAACGAGGTAGTACCGATATACCGTCGTTTCTTCAGATCAAACTTGTCTACCACGTCCCGCTGACTATATGCAAGAAATCGACCAAAAAAAATATGTCGCAGTCGAGGCTTATCAACATTCGAGTGAAAAGACGGTTTATAGTCCTCAATTATTGCGAATATCTCCTCAGGGTTGCGCATCTTGATTGGACCGTCAAATCCTAGATAGTCAAAGCTTTCGAATATATCACGCTGTTCCGCTTTTACGCGAGATCCTCGAAAACTTATGAAATCGAATTTGAACGACGCAGTTTTGTATTCTTTAACAGTTAGGTTCGACGAGCAGACCAAAAAAAAAAGATAAACCACGAACATACTATCGAATTCAGAGGATGATCGGGCTCGCACATCTTCATGTAGGGCAGCTTCAGAATCTGCTTTGCCCCAGACTTCATATATTGCTCTAGACAGTATTGAACGGCGCACTAGTCGCCGTGCCTGATCGTCATCTTCCAGGGTCACATATAGAAATGGAGACTATCGATAGTTAATATACAAAAATATTGAGAAACATATGAGCATGTCTGTACCTGCTCGTCATGATGACTCAAGTCCACTTCCACCCCCTCATATGCAGCCACAGATTCTAATTCGGCTTTACGAAAAGACTCGTGCGTCTGTGCGAGCAGAATAAGATATTCCGGCATACTGTAGTCTGGGATCTACTAATGGGCCAGGTTCGAAGCGCGTCACGCGTTAATATTTTTTTCATCTAGATTGAAACCTTATTTCATTGTTTTGGGGCTTACACAGTGGCTAGTGATTTGTGCACCGCCACACACATTTTGCAGACTGCGCTAACCAAAAATAGAACATTGTAAATACAAGACGATTGGCATGGCGACAGGCACAAACATTCCGGGATAGGCGCGCTGAACTCTTTCACACTCTACCTTATTATCTCACTTCCACAACAAGAATTCTGTCGCATCCACTATTGCTTTTGTAGATCTGGCGTGCACTTTATCATTCTTTATTCGATCGCCTTTGCTATTGTGTATGGAATTTTAATCGTGCGACTTGGATCTGAGCCTAACCACGTGTTTTGGTAAGTTTCTGCTGTTACACCTGCTTCGACCTAGCATTCCTCTCGCAGGTTAGATTGATATCTTTATTGGACCTATTTTCTGATTTGCATGCCGGTCTAGCTCAGCTTCATATATTCGACGTTGTTTGCATATATTCGACGTTGGTTGCGCCGTAATCCCTTTTATACTCACGCTTTACAAAGTAGTTGCGCAAGGTGATTCACGACTGTGCATCTGATTACTAGTCCGTCCTACTACAACACACATTTACTACACAGTCATTATGGCAAACACGGTATGTTTTCCTTTGCAAAACTCTATACGACTAGTGTAATTACAACGAGCTTTTCAGTCTTGTAATGGCAAAGTTTTGAACTGGTTCGCGTTGTTTTGATAAACTCGCGTAAGTTCTTGTAACAACTCCGCCACTTACTAACTTGTATTAACAGAGACGGTCAACGAGAATATCAGCTACTATTGCTCATGACGAGAATCAAGTGGGGACCACAGCACGCGTCACTCGCGCGAAGTCTGCCGCTGTCGAGCCCTCCGAACAGCGTGTAACTGTTGCTCTTGCCTCAAAGCCGGGCGCTCTCAATACGCGTAAACGATCGGCACTAGGTGATGTTAGTAATGTACATAAAGAGGGCGGGAATGGCGACAGTGCCAAAGAGAAGCCCGCGCTCAAGATTGCCAAAACTGCAACGGCAAGCAATGTGAAGTCAAGAGCACGTGAAGAGGCTGCAGCCGGCTTGCGGTCAAAGAAGTCGGCCACGGCGCTGGAGCCTGCGGTCCGCAGGAAACGAGCACCTTTGAAAGTTCTTGATGCAGTTGCTGTTGAACAGCGGGCAAACACCAAGCCTGCATCGCGTGTCCGCGCGCGCGCCCCTGCCGTTGTCGAAGAGAAAGAAGATGACGAGGACGCAGAAACTAACAAAGAGAACCGAGATCCCAACTCTTCTACTCAAAAGACAACTGTTGCGTCGTCTACCACAGATGATCAAGAGTTTGTAGAGGCCCAAGAGGCACCAGCCGCGGCCGAAGCGGAGCCAGACTGGGACGATCTTGATGCTGAAGAGATGGATGATCCGACGATGGTTGCTGAATACGTAAACGAAATCTTTGATTACATGTCAGAGCTTGAGGTGAGGACTATGCCCAATGCACGATATATGGATGAGCAGACGGACCTGCAATGGAAAATGCGAGATATTCTGGTTGACTGGCTTGTTGAGGTACATGTCAAATTTAGGCTACTCCCAGAGACACTGTTTCTAGCTGTCAACATCGTTGATCGGTTTTTGTCGTTGCGGATTGTGACACTTGACAAGCTGCAGCTTGTTGGAATAACGGGCATGTTTATAGCTGCAAAATATGAAGAAGTGTTCTCACCTTCGATCAATAACTTTGTGTATGTCGCCGACAGCGGCTATACAGAGGAAGAGATTTTGCGCGCAGAAACTTTCATATTGCAAGTTATAAACTATGATTTGTCGTATCCGAACCCGATGAACTTTTTGCGTCGAAATTCAAAGGCCGACAATTATGACATTCAGACACGGACAGTAGCAAAATATCTGATGGAGATTGGATTGCTTGATCACCGGTTTTTAAAGTACTTACCTTCACATGTTGCTGCTACAGCAATGTATCTTGCACGGCTCATATTAGACAGACCAGCATGGGTAAGTGCTTCCTTTTTTTACCTTTATTTTCTTGTGAAAAGGATAGCTAAGATTTACTGACACTCGAATAGGATCGTAATCTGGTTCATTACTCTGGCGGATACACGGAAGAAAAAATAATGCCGGTCTGTAATCTGATGATTGACTATCTTGTGCAGCCAGTTAAGCATGACGCATTTTTCAAGAAGTACGCTGGCAAGCGATTCTTAAAAGGTTTGTAGATGCATGATGATAGAGATAAGAGACAAGGATGAACTAACGAAACACGAATATAGCTTCTATTCTTGCACGTCAATGGGGAAAGAGATGGGTTGAAGAGCACCCGCTGCCATCAGATTTGGAGATGTCATCTAATTCGGAAGGAGCGGAGACCGAGCATGGAGCGGAGGAAGAGACATAACCCGAAAAGCAGGAGGATTAGGGACGGGCTACGATTATTTGCTAATTACATAAGTTTAAAGGTCGGGAAGGGACTGGAGGCGTCTGTATGAGCGACCAGTTAATCATTAATCGGGGGAGAATTTCGCGCTCCCTTTTTGTCATTCTTTTTTATTAAAACCAGTAGTAGAGAATGTTTGTGATTGCATGCTGTTCTATCAGCTGGAAATTATTAGCATGCTAGGTTTATGGACTGCGTCCAGTCGATTTGTTCATTTTATGTCGCTATTTATTGAGCTTTCTTTTTTTTTTTCTCTTTCTTTTTGATATCGAGTTTGTGAATTTCTTGTTTATTGTTTATTGTTTGTCCTGGGTCATTGTTCAGTTATTTTACACGTGCTATATATACTTTTGCAACTGGATAATGAGTTGTGATTTAGTTGTTTTACAGAGAATACAAAATTTTCTACAAAATAGAGAAGAGGCTGATAGCGAGTGTATTGAGTAAGGTTAATATGAGAATGTTGATAGTATGATAGTATGTTGGAATGAATTGGGACATCTGGGGTGTTTTGGGCCAGTGAAAAAAAGAAGGCGATGTGGGGAATAGCGCATTTTAAAACATCGTTTAAAGCCACGAACAGTGAGTCAATTAATTATTTTTTCCAAGGGCCACAAAGCGAAAAAAAAAAAAAAAAAAAGAAAAATGTTATGTTATCTAAATGTATTCAGAGTCTGGCCGAATGCGGTCGGATAGAGGGATAGTGCAGAGAACAGTAGGCGCGGAGGGCGGCAGTCGACTGCTGAGCGAAATCAGGGTCGAGATCCGAACGATCACCGCGAGCAAAGATTAGGCTTGAGTAGGCAGCGCGGTCTTTTAAAGACCCGATTGACAGATTTGACAACGGATTCGACGAAGTAGTTGACAGCGGAGACCGAGCGACAATATGGAAGTGAACGTGGGGAACCAGCTGGCCTGCTGCGGGACCTGGGACGGATATGAGAATGAGCAAAAGATAGGGATTAGAAAGCGGGCACTAACCGTTGTTTTGCACGATATTGTAATCTTTTACGTCAAAGCAGGAGCCCAGAGCGCGTGCAAGAAGACTGAGCAGCGGACCGATATCTGCGAGTTCGGACTCTGGCACATCGCATAGCCGCACAGAGTGGGAGCGGGGAATGAGGAGGATATGCGAACGCGACGAGACGAGGGGCTGGTGGTCGAGCACCGCAATATGCGTCGGTGTAGCGAGTACTACGTTGTCAGCGTCCGCGGAGAGCTGAGTCAGCTGGCAGAAGACGCAAGAGGAAAGAGCCATAGAGATATGAGCCATAGAATGGAGAAAGGCGGAGAGCAGGCTGCAGCTAACGAAAGAGGTCCAGCAGGGCCGTGCGAAGCCAAGCTGCGGGGAAGCAATATACACGTGACTCAGTAGGGTTTTGGGGTTTTGTGGAGAAGTTGGGTTGAGGGGCATTTCCCCACATAGCCCCAGGTCACCAATGCACGTGCACGGACACTATGCTAAAAACAGTCAGGATTTTTTGCTGCACGCCCACTGGAAGATTGTTGCGGGGAAGATAATATTCTTGCCGGCCCGAAAACTACATCGCGCACTCGTTCGCTTCGTGCCTAATTTATTTGGCCTCAGGCACCGGGCACCGCCTGTCCAAGCAGCTTGCTTGTCTACTCATTCACGCCTCCGTTTCCGCTCACACTACTTCTTACCCGGCCTCAACTGCCCGCAAACCTTGTTCGGTCAAGCGTGGCGACAAGTGCACCGCCATTCGTGCTGACGCAGTGCACGAGCAAAGACTGGGACTTATGTGGGGTGGTGCTCTTCCCCGCTACTGTTTACTGTCTTCTCACTCTGCTGAAGCAACCCCCCTCTACCTCGTCAGTCAACTACTTTAACCTGCCATGGCCCGCCCTGTCTTCCACTGTATCGTTTCGACACGCTCTCAGTCATGATTACTTGGAACCCTATTCGTAATGTGCGAGGCATGCCTCTGCAGATGCTCATCACTGCTGCATGCTCCTCTGGTTTCTTGCTCTTTGGCTTTGACCAGGGTATCTTTTCAGGTGTTATCGTTTCGCCTTATTTCATTAAGGTCTTCAATAACCCGGACTCTGACTTGCTCGGTACCGTCTCCGCCCTCTACGACATTGGTGCTGCTTTTGGTGCCATTTCTTGTATGATTGTTGGCAATTATCTCGGTCGCAAGCGTGTCATTCTCGTCGGTTGTGTTATTGGTGCGGTGGGAGCTATTCTGCAGGGCTCATCAAAGCATATGGCTCAGCTTCTTGTCGGTCGTATCATTGGTGGCTTTGGTATCGGCCAGCTTACATCGACTATCGGCATCTGGCAGGCCGAAACTTCAGAGGCGCATAACCGTGGTATGCTTATGTCTATCGAGCTTGCCCTCTGCGCCATCGGTCTTCTTCTTGCTCAGTGGATCAACTACGGATTCGGAACGAACGATGGCGCCGTTGCCTATGAGTTTCCGTTATATTTCCAGGTCGTGTTCCTTTTCATGACTGCTTGTCTCGTACCATTTTTGCCCGAATCTCCACGATGGCTGGTTGGTCGTGGCAAAATGGACGATGCCGCTGATATCCTTGTGTGGCTTAGTAAGGAAGGAGCTAAGAAGGATGATGATCATATCGTGGTTGCCCTGAAAGAAATGGAGGAGATTGCTTTGCTTGAGGATATGTCGGGTTGGGTCTGGTTCAAGACTTTGTTCAAGGGTGGCCCTACCCAAAATGGCCGTCGTGTGGCCATGTCTTGCGCTATCAACATGTTCCAGCAGCTGTCTGGTGTGAATTCCGTCACCTACTATGTCCCGACTTTGCTTATCACATTTATTGGAGTTTCGCGGTCTGACTCTCTCTGGATTGCCGGTCTTACTAGTGTCGTATCTCTGACATTTTCCCTTGTTGTATGTTTTCTTGTATGCTTTATTTTTCTTATGCCTAGCTCATCTAACTCGTTAATAGCCTATCTTCACTATCGACAGGTGGGGTCGTCTTCCTTTCTTGATTTCTGGAGCTGCAGTCCAGGCTGTGTGCTTTTTCGTCGTCGCTGGTCTGTACGCCAATCTTCCTGAAACTGGAACTTCTGAAGCAAAATCATATGGTATCGCGATCGTATCATTTATCTTTATATATTTTGCTGCTTTCTCTACTTGCTGGCTTGGCCCGTCATGGATGTACTCGGCTGAGATTTTGCCAGTACAAGGCCGCACCCATGGTATGGGTCTCGCCAACATCTTTTACTGGATGTTCAACTTCTTGATTGTCATGATCTCTCCCACTGCTCTTAAGAACATCTCATGGAGGTACTATGTTATTCTCGGTGTCTTTAACGCCTGCTTTGTTCCGTCTCTCTTCTTTTTCACCGAGACGAAGGGTAAAACCCTCGAACAGCTTGATCTCTACTTTGCTGAGAGGTATCACGGTGGTCGTGAACTTCATGACCTCGAGGCTGCAATGCAGATGAGAGATGCTGATGCTGCCGTGGCCGAGAAGCCACTCGCACTTCAGCTTGAAAATATGTCTGGAGAGAAGGCTGAAGGCACTTCTGGGAATCCTTCTGCTGAAATCTCTTCGTGATTTGTTGGTCTACAATGTATATGTATATATATATAATTTATGGCGTTGCTCATTTCCCTTTTCTATCATAAATAAAGAAAAAAAAATATATATATATAAATAAATGAGTTATTCATGTGAATCGAGTCTAATTGCCAATTCATTTCTATCTAAATAAAAGAGTTATAATAAATTAATGCGATAGTTAAGCAATGGCAACTCGCAGCAGAACAAAAGAATGCTTTTTGAAAGTGTATGCCTTCAAATCCTCAAACTTGCAAGTAGCCTCCTTGATGCTCACAACTTCCTTGTTATCAATTGTATTAGAGGCAGCAATGTCATCGTGGTATACGGTGTACGTGGTAACGATTTCCTGATAGTCGCCCTCAAATACAATCGAAGTAGTGAGATCCTCATCAAGAGAACGATTAGCAACCGCAATATTAATATATCCATCCTTTTTGGTGGCAGAAACATCAAGAAGCATTAAAGCAGGTTCAATATCTTTAATCCATGCCATGTAATCTACGTGGTCAGAAAACCCGGTTTCTCCAGTGTAGACCGGCCCTTCAACATGCAAGTTCAAACTCTCTCCGCGCATGTATTTGCAAAACAACAAAAAGGGATGGTAAATGGTCTGCAGAAAAGAATCAGTCCCGGTAGTCATGACCGGGGCAATGACATTGACACACTGGGCAATGTTCGCCATACCGACATGAGGAGCTTGGCGAATGAAGAGATTACCCCAAGCTGCAACTGCAATCGCATCGGACAGAGTATACTTTTCCTCAGCTCCAAGATGACCAGGAGCTCGATCAGGATCCCACACATTCCACTCATCAAAACAGATTTTCACGTTTCTGTTTGGAACTTTCTGAGTGATTTTGGCCAGATCAATAAGCTTCGAGGTAATTTGGATGGCGCGCTCAGCAGCGGCAGGACATGTTACATTTTTGTAATAGTCACTGCTCGAAGTATAGTCGTGAATAGAATAATAGTCAATCTGGCTGATAAGAGCCTGCGTAACAGTGTAGTCCCACTCAGAGAATCCGTTGCATCCACAGGCAACGAGCTTGATGGAAGGATCAAGCAGCTTCAGGGCCTTTGCCCATTGAAACGCTGTCTTGCTATAATCCTCAGCAGTCATTTGACCGACTTGCCAAGGGCCCCAAACCTCATTACCCAGGCTCCAGTATTTAACATTATACGGTTTTTCGTGGCCATTTTTGCGTCTAAGGTTGGCATAGTATGTGTTTCTGTCTGAATTGCAGTATTCGAGCCAGGCAAGCGCCTCGTCAAGCGTACCGGTACCCATATTGAGGCAAAGATAGGGCTCGGTTCCAATAAACTCGCACCATTCCATAAACTCATCCGTTCCAAAATGATTTGACTCTTCACCAAGCCAAGCCAGCTCAGGACGCCGCGGGCGATTTTCCTTTGGTCCAACGCCATCCATCCAATGATATGAGCTAACAAAGTTGCCGCCGGGGTACCGAACAACAGGCATTTCAAGATCCTTCAAGGCTTTTGCTACATCAAGTCTGTAGCCCTTGTCGTTAGTCAACCCCGGAACTTTACAATCATAATCGACGATTCCTTCATAGATGCAGCGACCCATATGCTCGAGAAAGCCAGAATAGGTTTTGTCATCAACTGTGCCTACGACGCGGCAGGGGTCAACCTTGATGAGACCCTTGGAGGACTTGACAAAAGTTTGGGCCGATTCCATAATGCACAAATAGAGATTACAACAAAAACCGAAGAGAGAGGGGCACAGCGCATCGTTTATACTCTAGGCACCGCGCTTAGCGGGGATCTCGGCAACATTCAAAACCGGGGGCGGCGCTTAATCTACTACTGGAAAGAGCGCCGACGGCGGTCGAGCCAAAATATGAGCCGCACAGCGCTAAAAGGTAAATCAATTAGTGATTAAGCCGTGCTTCGGTAAAATCCCATAAATTGTAGCTAGCCAACATATTTCTATTTACTAATCTAGATCTTGAACTCTTTAAATTACTCACTCACAGTGGTAGCAAACGTCTAGGTCAAAAGCTGATGCCTTTATGTTGAGCATAGCAGTTCGGCCATACTCATTATATCTATTATAGCTATGGAATTATTGCTTCCGAACTCTTCATCGGTATTTCATATCTTAAAACCTCATCGTATATAGAGCAAAGTCCCATTTGATTAAAGAAAATTTACGAAAATATGTAGCATTAAATAGTAGCAAATTTAGGGCTAATATATATTCATGACTAAATATCTAATCATTGACCTTTGTTGATTTTTACTTCAAACATTAAAGCTCGTAAATTTCCTTTCCCAAACTCCTTTGTACACATCCTTCCAAAATGGCTATCATTTCTTCAAGTAATTCCCATTCACTACCTCGCAAAGACAATATAACCCATTTTAACAAACCAACAGTGAGATGCCTATTCTCCATTTGATCAAGATCAGATGGTGTTACTGCTCCTCGATTCATTCTCTCCAAAAATGCTCTACCAGATTCGGCCGCCATCGCCCACTCTTGCTCTTTTGATGCTAGCCCATTCTGCGACGCTCGTCGTGTGTCGACTAGCATTTTAGACTCCGGCCCGCATCGGCAGTACGCATACGCCCAATAGACCAACGTGCAATGCACAATCATCGCTGCCCGGTGAATAAATATATCATCAACAGCCGAATACCCGCACGGCGTGGCTGACTCAACAACAGGAGAAATCCGATATATCTTAGGGGATTCGTCACCAAGTATCAGTGTCTTGTAGAGCGCTTTCAGTGAGTGATAAGCAGCTTCGATACCTCCGGGCGACTGCGCCCATTCGTACATATGACGCTTCGATGCCAAAACATCTTGCTCCAACGTAGACCGACCGAGAACCCGTTTATCATAACAAAATACATGCAAATCATACCTAGCAACATGCATACAGATCTGTGCCATATGATGTAGAAGAACAAACATGGGCCCCATATCTGAGTCAGAATTAGAGCATGAATCTACACTTGCAGCATCTGATACTAAAACTTTTTGCTTTTGATGCCTTTGCGGAACGTAATCCGTAAGCCAAAAGTCGTATGCACGAGATATAGTTGATTTCCAAGTGTCGCGGAACGAGCCCCACCCTATTGAAGACACTTGGAGAGCTTGATGTGACATTTGAATAGCGAGCGACATTACACCGCAACTGAGAACAAGTCTGCCCAAGCTATCAACCTCAACAGTCTGCTGGTTCAATATGCGTTTCAGAGCGACAAGAAATGGCAGAGCAGGCTTGCTCAATAACTGTTTTCTCTGATCTTCAGTCGAGTCCCAAATTGCTTCATCACAAGGAAGAGAGAGTCGCATTTCATGAGCAAACATCAAAATACTGTGTCCAAATAATATAGAATGTGTTACATCTAGAATAAAAGCGACAAAAACTGCCCGCTTAATAGATTCAGCTTCTACCCACCGTTTCCAGGTATTCTCGTCACCGTCTCCTGGGATCGACACAGTCGAGCTATCATGCAATGTAGATCCTCGTCGGATTAACTGCAGGGTCGCTCCGTGATGTATATGTGCACGCTCATGTAGCCGGCGAGTTGACAACATTTTTTCGTAAATTTCAAGCAGTAATAGGCTCTGCAAAACCCATGCCTTTGTTGGAGGGTGAAAGTCAGGAGAACCAAAGATTATCCATCTCAGTGGTTCCGCGATCTGTTCCGTAATATGCCTAGCACGAGCATATGAACCACCAATTAGTGTCATGCTCAAAAGAAGAGGAGCAGGGGCAAGGTCAACGTCAAAAGAACGACGATGAAGGATAGGAAATTGAAAGTGAAATTTTTCCCAATACAGGTCCATGTACTCGCGGACTTTTGGAAGGAGGAAGTCTGGCTCGTTTTGTAAACTTGGAACGAGTTTGAGAAGTCCTTCTCTTGCCTGCTCGGACATGATCTTGTATTGGGAAAACTGAGGAGGCGTAGACATCTGAGAAATATCAATAATTGGAGATTCAAGAAATGAATTAAAATCGTCCGGTGCAAAGTAATCCCTATTTCCAGACAGCATTCCATCCGAAAAGAGCCAGTCAATCAGATCCGTGGATGATGCCGCCGTAGCGGTGGGATTATCAGTCATCGGGCGGACATCAGCAAATTCAGTCGGCAAAGGAGCACTCATTAACTTGGCAATTGATAGTGGCGCTTGAGTACCTGTGATATCGTCGAAGCCTACTGAAAGCGATTGGTACGACGACGCCACGGCTGGAGAAGAAGTGTCTACTTCGCCACTATTATCCGGAACACTGAATTTCAGCGGCTCTGCAAAATTAGTATCTGGCGTAAAACCTGAATCTGGCTTGAGATCTTCATTAAGCAATTCTGATACTGTCTCTATCTTCGGTACGACCACTGATTGGGTGTCAGTTAATGGTGACCTAGAGGTGGTTTTCGCATGATCAGGCGTAGGCGACACAGACGAGCCTGCATGGTCGTGGGCTTCAAAGTTCATGTTGCGACGACGATGGCGATCCAAATGACGAACAAGCAAGTCATCTCTCACGAAGCATTTTGTGCAGCCAGGCCATGAGCATGTGAAAATTTGCTTAGGTGCGTCTTTTATCGGGTCAGCATTCGAGTGAACTGGATACGAAATAAGAGAAAATAACTCACGATTCAGTCGATGGCGACCTAGGTGCTCAAATCTCGTGAAGCTTTTCTGGCAGCCAGGCTCGGTGCACACGAAAGATTTGGCCAAACCCTTTCGAGATTTAGCTTTTTTCTTCTGCGCACTGTCGCTATTTGTACTGCTGGGGTGTACACCATCGATATAGCTTTCAGTTGCTGCGACAGTTCGTTTGCCAAATGAATTCCATCCGCTCTGTAACTGGGTATCCGCGCTTCCAGACGAATCTTTAATAGACCTTATAGCGCTCTCATTTGCAGCAACAACCGAAGATACCATATAGGATTGCTTGGCGTGTTCCTCGGCCATATCTTGAGCGAAAAATGCGTTGTACTTATAAGAATGCTGCTAATGAAGTTTCAACTTTATTGATGTGGGGCAAGCATAATTAAGCTCTAGCATTTAAGGAGTACAAAAACGGTTCAAAGAATATGTCAAAGCAAGTTATCTGATTCTCAGCGTGAGAAGAAACTCGGTGTTGAATATATTTGACCGGCGTAGAGTGGAGAGTGCACGATGGTAGTAAGCAATTTGCGGGTGGAGATGATGCAGACCAGGAGCAATCAAACAACCCCGCACGGTTAGGGTAACACCTGTTAGTCTTAACCGTCTTACACTAACGTTAGTCATAGATTAGTAAACAATAGAGAACCCTGACTTTCGATGATACCCTGAACAGTCCGTAAACCGTTACCAGTATGAGTAAGGTTTAAATACGGCACTTGCAACCGGCCATAAAGCAATGAGGTAGGGTACTTGGTAGAAATGCTAGATAGGTGTAGGGGGGGGGCGTGCTATTTAGCGGAGGACGTATTATTAGTAGGTCTGGTAGGGTTTGGTAGGGTTTTAGTCTAGTTGTCCGCATAGGGGTAGAACTTTCGAGGGCAGTGGTTATTATGGAGGATTACGGCGAAGATAGTCTATAAGCTTGTATCGATTGTGCATCTTATAGATGAAGGCTGGAGGAGGGATACAGGTACTAAGACGTTTCATGTATGCTTCTATTGCATTTGTAAATCCATGATTAGATGTTTGCGGAATATGACGACCATCCCGGAAATGCATTCAAAAGTTCCGGAAGAAACTTGGGATTACTTTATTGCAAACTTCCTAAACTTTAGCGATTTCAGATTGCCAGTCGCGGGAGTGCGCTGAAGAATCTGCTACTTACAACTGCCTGTGGTTCTGTGGAGACGAACGGCGTATCATCTGTGGCTAGTCGAGACGCAAAGTGGTTTGGACAGAGATCGCCATCGGTTTCGCGTCCGATTGTGCGATCCGAGCAAGAGTATGGCTACTTTCCTCATGTACCTGCCACTTCAGCATCGACTGCGACCACCTATGCGACAACTAATCTTGTTGAAATACTAAATCAACGTCAACAAAAGTCTTCTTCTCTAGCGACAGGAACCTCACAAAACAGGTTCTCGCGCGATATGATGTCAATTGATTCAGTTTTGAGTGTGAGTCGAACAACTCTACTGCAAGTGCGGCAGCTGCTCCTTTGAGTTTTGGTAGCTCGCGTTTGGTGACACATTCGAACAACGAATCCGGATCTTCAGAGGGCTTGCTTCGAGATTTGTCATCGTCAGTGTCGCGTGGTCTGGGGTCTCTATTGAAGAAGAATAAGTTGATCAGACTGCAGTCATGGCGCAACTTTTTGGGCGGGGGAGGATCGTCTAGTGGAGGAGGAAGTGGACATGGACATGGACATGGACATGGACATGGACATGGGCAAAGAGAATGGATGTTGTCTTTCAATTTTGGTGAACTCGCCTCGGATAAAGAGAGAATGGACGAGTTGTATAGTTACTTGTTTTAATCTTTATCTTTTGTATTATACTGCTAGGCTTGTTTCATCTACATGCGTTGAAAGGTGTTTTTGTTTTTGCTTTTCATGTTGATTAATTTCAATTCACATCTTGCATGTAATATTCTTTTCAGTCATATTGAATAATTCGACATATCTAAAAATAACATCAGTAATGGATCAATTTCGCCTGATAATCCACCGAGCAGCTGACTTCTTCCACACAGTCGCGGAAGATCAAAAGGCTCTGTCTGCATTTATCCGCACCCCAAAACTCATATGTTCGGTTGCTTGACCTCTTTATTTGGGACATGAGACAGCTTAGCCAAGACTCAGAGGAGTAGGGTAACAAATCAAAGCGGATAGAATGGAAACAAGCCTGGGTGTGGCTCGATAGTTAGAACCCGATGCGATTGCTGTCTAGGGTTGGCTGAGTTAGCGTGAGGAAGCCGGGACAGGTCATGAACCCTACAAAATGGAGATGATTCCAGCGCATTTCAGTATTTGAGAGGTAGACATATGTGTTATATAAGACCTTAATAAATGCGCGGCCAAAACAACGCTGTAGTTGCACAATAAGCGGACAAAATGCTGAATCTTTAAAAGCTCATTACATGTTTCCCTGTATAATATCCATGTTTTCTGTTAGTCTCATCTTTGGCAACTCCCGCTGTATTTCGGTAACTTTAATACCTCATTTCGTCTTGCTTTAGTCCATATCTAGCTGTGGGAAGTCTAAGTGTTCTTCTACTATTGAAAGCAATCCTAAAGCCTTGCCGACTACCGCCCCCCACAATGATCTCAACGACCATATCCCACGCCGCAAGCCCCATGCAGCCACATAGCCTACTAAACCTTCGCCCTACATTTTCTGTTCTCGGATATCAATTCAGTACCCCTCTTCTCATGATTTTTCACGTGCCCGCGACTGCGCTGTAAAGTTCTGTATCGTGGTCTTTACTCCAATCGTCGGATTACTTTTATGTTCTCAAACATAGGGTACATTCACGCACAATCAGTCGCTAACTGACTGACAAATCTTTTCTCGAAAGCACTCAGAATCTATATTAATTATGCTCTTTCCAGATATCTTCTTTTCATATCTTCACTTCTTTCATATTCTAATTATAGCGTTCCAAAGTACGCCCTTAATCATGCGTGATCCCTCAAGAGTGAACTCCGTAAGCGTCTTCTTTGTGCTTAGTAAGGGATCTCGTGCTGATTCTTTAATGTGTATCGGTACGCAATCCTTCATTTAGCCGCACATTCTCTAATTCTTCTCATACCTTCACACCGAAGTCCTGCACTACGCAGCACATTTGATCGGACATCTTACCCCATAGTTCTGTTCTTTTCGTAATCTCTGCTTTGACGGTTATCACGCTTGATCTGTTCCTCCCCAATTTTGCTGTCTCATCGCGATCATGGTTGAAAGGTTTCCCGGAAAACGCATTTGCCAGATTGTGAAGGTCAGGCCTGAACATCTTGCTGAATACAAACGCGTACATGAAGCAGTGTGGCCAGAGGTTCTGCAGGAAATCCGAGAGAGCAACATCGTCGACTACTCTATTCACTATGAGCCCAGGAGCCAGCTCCTGATTGCGAGTTTTAAGTATATTGGTGACGACTGGGAGCGAGATTCACAACGTTCGTCGAATCATGAACCTACTAAGAAATGGTGGCAATTGACCGATGGAATGCAGCAGAGTCTGGTCGAGGGATCAACCGGATCGACTGATCCCCGTGGATGGTGGACGCCATTGGAGGAGGTCTTCCGTTTTGACTCTTAGATGCGCTACAAGATGCTCAGATGCTGGCAATTGCTTGATCATATTTGTTTGGGCCATCTTTTTCTACTGCTCTAGCGCTTTCAGCCTGCTCTTCGGGTGTAAGAGAGTGGCAGAGTGCGGAAGGATATTCATCTAGCAATATATAGATAGATAGAGAAGATGCTAGGCTTTCTTTGCTATTTTTAGTTTTCACAATTCTTCAAGTGGCATGTTGATAACTCATTAGGTTAAATATACAATCGAATAAAGATCGTTGATAGCCACTCTATTTCCAAGCGTGTTCCGCTGCATTGTGCTGCGAGCAGCTGTCCGCGCGGGCTTAGGGGGCGCGGTTAGGGCTTAACGTCTGGACCACTCCATCGCTCCGTAGCTCGGCACGGCGAAGGGCCGTCCCTACGAGTTTATGGTCGGGTTATGGTGAGGCTAGGGCTAAAAGCAGAATTAACAAAAAATAAATTATTGCTATTAGAAGAGCCTTACCTCTGCGCAATCTTCAAAGCTCTTCTTAGTTGGCGCTAGTTGGATAAGGGCGTCATCTTCCTCTGTACCTCTCATGCAGTGTCATTTCGTACTCGACGTGATCTGCTGTTGTCTTTGTCTATAGACGGACGCCTGATTATGCCCACAAAGGCCTAAACGAATGCTTGCTGAAAGGGGTAAATTCTAAATATAATTCCTTACGCGGCGGGCGCCATAATGATTAAGACGATATGGATACCAACAAAAAGGTTCTCCAGAGTCGTGACTATAATCGACTCTTTTGCAAACACTTTCTTTCAGGCATATCTTTTATAACCGAAAAATTATTTGACATACTCGACATATGGCTTACAGTCATGATTAATATCGAAAATCATGATGAAATATAATTAAAAACAATGATGAAATGGTACTGAGAAAACTCGATGGCAGGCAAGTGTATCTTCGTAGCACTTGCCAATGTTACACCCTATCTATCCTGTTGCTAGCTAACTAAACCAATCATGCAGACTGGTGTGCCCACTGTTTATGCACGACCTCTGTACCACACGCGAGTTTATTTGTTTTCTCACCTACAACATCATGAAGGAATAAAGAGCAAGAAAAGAAATATGTTAATCAAAAAAGCAGAAAGGGCAAGCCACAGGAAATATATATTAAGATAGCTTACACTGTTTATGTAGGCCTCACTAATATGATCATGATAATACCAGCATTGCAACAACCTAGGTCTTACCCCTTTGAAATCAAAACAAATTCAAACCTCTGACCGCGCTTGTAACGAAAGATTTGGACTCTCATCGGGTATATAGCGTTTGTTTATCCGAGCGCGTGTAGACAAAAAAAAAGGCTAGACGAGCTGTATGGTGTAAGGGTTTTTGTACGGTTTGCGTAGGGTTTCGACGAAATAAACAGAATATCATATAGATAAACGGCTATTTATTTTTAATATCGGCGGCCCCCAAAGTGCCAACTTTCTTCCACATCGCTTCAGTATCCGAAGAACCAAGCCACTCTTGGTGCTCTGGACTCAGGTATTCAGGGTCATGACGATGGTGCAGACCGCCTGCATCTACCTCATACACATGGCCATAATAGTTATTATCAATAAACATATTGATAGCTTTCATGTGATTCTCCATCGGTGTAAGGATATGCTTAGGATACGTACCCTCACCGATTGCTGTTATTCCTGATATAGTCAAGCCAGGAGCAAACGTGTTTAGATAAATCTTTTCTTTCGATAGTTTAGGTGCCATCGAACGCACAAGATGAATACACTATTGATTAATTATTAGCATTATGTTGAGAAAATTCATGGAATAGAAACTTACACCAGCCTTGGCTGCGCCATATATCGGCCCAGTAGGGAAAGGATGAATCCCGACTTGACTAGATGTAATTATTATATGTCCTCCTGGTACCTTGTTCTTGCGCAGAAAATACAAGGACAAATTTACGCTATATATGACAGCTTTGAGATCGACATCGATAACTAATGTATTAGGCTTGGAGGGTATTTCTTCAGTCTGGAAGAGCGAAGGGACTTGTTCAGGGATACCAGCATTGGCGCAAACCACATCAATTTTTCCCCAAAGTTTGATCGTCTTCTCAAAAACAGCAAGCTGACTCTCCCATGATGAAACATCGCATTTAATCGCTTCAGCGAAGTGACCAATGTTTACTGATTCTTTCAAAGCTAAGTCGTAATTCCAATCGGCCATCATAACATGGTAGCCCCGTGATACCAGCATTTTGGCGGCAGCCAGGCCGATCCCCGACGCCGAGCCAGTAACAATTGCTACCGGTCCATCCACTGAGGTTGTCATTCTGATGTTAAAAGTTTCTTATAGATATTTGATATCTTTGCTTCCTTAAATGGCAGGCGCTGGCCGCTTCTATAAATGTAGCAGAGCGGAGGCAAGACGCTTAAGGAGATCGTCGGACAAATTAGGCTGACAATAGAGGACACATAATGATTTGACTGTTCCGATCGTTACTTCGTGCAAATACTTGCCTTCTCTCGACAAACTGTGATAAACTCACCGAAGCGATCGCGAAATTGCGGCGTATTGAAGCTATGACCATGATACTGCGGGGTTACAATGAGGTTGCAGTTTGAATCATCTGGGTTTTGCGTGGTACTGACAGCGACTTGCCCATTCTGTTTGTCAAACTTACCCAACTCCGCACCAACTACACAGAGAATCTATAATTATGTATCTCTGGCGGGGTGGTATCACCTGCTTTGAGCGCTCTTTCGATATCAGGTCCACTCATGATGGTCATGGAGTGCGCATGATACTAGCCATAATATAAATTTTAGAAGATAGACCTATTAATGTACGTAATAGCTAGCATTTCCATCCTCATAAATTGTGCACCACCACCTACTATTTAGTTTTTGTGCATTTGAAAATTCATAATGGAGACAACCAAGCTGGAATCAGCTCTTGAAAAGCAGGAGGACATTCATATGGAAGAGACTGATTCCTTTCTATACGCCCCCACCACTTGGAAGAATTATGCTGTAAGCTTTTATTCAGAGTGACAGACTTGAAAAATCATGGCTAATATACTAGATCACAATAATTCTTTGTTCAGGATCATTCTTATACGGTTATACCTCAAACGTTATTTCTGGCGCTCTTGCTCTGTCTTCATTTTCTTCCAAATTTCTAGCGGACAACGAGTCTTCCCGCACCGGTGGCATAGTGGGTCTGTAAGGTATCTTACTATCAGCCTTTACTGGGAATGTGTTAACTTCATATCAGTTTTTATGCAGGTGGTGTTGCTGGTGCGCTTATTCAACAACCCATTTCTGATAGGTACGGCAGGCGAGCGGCTATGATAACAGCTGGCTTGTTTCTTCTGCTCGGATCAGCTCTTCAAGCTGGTTCTGTCGTATATTCAATGTTTGCCGTGGCCCGATTTATAGCAGGAATTGGAAGTTCAATTGGCTTCACCGTCCCGCCTGTTTTTATCAGCGAGTTGGCACCTCCTCACTCCCGCGGCAAATTAGTTTCATTCCACGTTGTGAGCTTTAACTGCGGCTATTTGATTTCTGCATTAGCATCGCTGGGATTTAGCTACATAAGCGGAAGCTACCAATGGCGTCTCAACTTCGCCATGAATACAGTTGCGGCAGTAGCGCTGATTGTTTTCATATACTTTGTTCCCGAATCGCCCCGATGGCTCGTTTCCCAAGACCGCGTGGATGAAGCAACTCAAATTCTCATGAACCTTCGCAAAACTAAAGATGATCCATCTGGATCTATCTGTTTTGCTGAAATAGCTGAAATTCAGCAGGAGGCTGAAGCAACAAAGAACTTGGAGCGAGGGTACCGACACATTCTTCGCACTCCTTCTCATAGAAAGCGGGCGTTGTGTACACTACTCGTTTGGTTTACTGGGATGAGTACTGGAGTTATGGTTATAGCAGTCTTATCAACTTTGCTGTTTGCTGGCCTTGGGTATAACTCCTCGGGTAGTCAGTTTGCTTTGTCGGCCGGCTGGCTTTGTTGCTGCATATTGAGTGCTGCAATTGGGGGATTCTTCGTCGATCGGGGTGGCCGTGTTCTTTTCATGGGTATATCACAATTATCTCGTTATCTAGCATCTATATCTCTGACAACAAGTGTATAGTTATCGGTGCGGCTGCCTGTGTTATAACTATGTCAGTGGAGACAGCAGCGCAAGCCAAATGGTTAGGCACTAATAACAAAGCGGGAAATGCCACCGCTGTGGCATTTTACTTTCTCTTTGCTGCTGTCTACAACGGCTTCTATGATACCGGATCATTTTGCTACACGGCAGAAATTTGGCCAAATCATTTACGAAGCGAAGGAGTGACCATTGCTATGGTGACTTTTTATTTAGTAAATATCACCTGGGCCACCCCAGCATCCGTCGCGTTGGCGAATATCGGCTGGAAATTCTATTTGGTGTTTATCAGTCTCACAACTGTTAATGCCTTTGTTCTTTGGTTTTATCTTCCAGAGACTAAGGGATTGACCTTGGAAGAAGTGGGCGTGAGGTTTGGTGATATACCCAACGTAGGTAGCAACAACGAGAAAGAGATTGAGAAGGTAGGCTAGCTAAAGCCGATAAAGCTGTGCGTGGCAGTTGCCGTCTGCGTGAGGGAATATTGCGGTTCAGGGTGCAAGCGTGCGGACGAAGGTGATCATGTTATTTAGCGAATGAGGCTAATTTTGTCTGAATAAAAAATGTCCATGAAGGTGGGGATGTAAAAAGTTTAAATAAAGCATCAGTAAGCCAGAAAAGGTTGCTGGCGGCGCGGCAAGGACAGTACTCCAGGGTTTAGTAGGGTTTAGTAGGGTTTAGTAGGGTTTAGTAGGGTTTAGTAGGGTTTAGTAGGGTTTAGTAGGGTTTAGTAGGGTTTAGTAGGG